>NC_036864.1:4566420-4568390 GCF_002910315.2 Salvelinus sp. IW2-2015
GGAGAGATAACCCGGTCTGTAGGGTTTCACTCCAGCCCTGTTGCTGGAGAGCTAACTCCTGTAGGTTTTCACTCCAGCCCTGTTCTTGGAGAGCTACCGTCCTGTAGGTTTTCACTCCAAAACTGTTCCTGCAGAGCTACCCTCCTGTAGGTTTTCACTCCAGCCCTGTTCTTGGAGAGCTACCGTCCTGTAGGTTTTCACTCCAACCCTAATCTAGTACACCTGATTCTAATAATTAGCTTGTGTATAAGCGAAATCAGATGAGTTAAAACTGGGATTGAAAAGAACAGAGTTGGCTCTCCAGGAAAAGGGTTGGACAGCCCTGTTGTAGATGAATACAAAAGTCAGATGCATGAAACAAATATGCTCAACAAAGATCAATATGACATATACAGGTAACTGCCAAAATAAAGGAAAGGGGGATACCTAGTCAGTTGTACAACTGAAATGTGTCTTCCGCATTTAACCCAACCCCTCTGAATCAGAGAGGTGCAGGGGGGCTGCCTTAATCGACATCATCGGTGGCCGGGGAGCAGTTGTTGGGGGCAGAACGACAGATGTTTACCTTGTTGCCTCTGGGATTCGATCCAGAAATATTTTAATTACTGGCTCAATGCTCCTACCCGCCAGGCTACCTGCCGCAAGTAAACACAAACATACACTGCACTCTGTAATTATTAGAACAGTGACACATTCTTTGTTGTTTTGGCTCTGTGCTCCAGCACTTTGGATTTGCAATTACACAATGACTATGAGGTTAAAGTACAGACTATCAGCTTTAATTTGAGGGTATGTTCATCTATATCGGGTGAACCATTTAGAAATTAAAGCACTTTCTGTACATAGTCCCCCCCCATGTTAGGGGACAAAATGTATTGGGACAAAAAATGCAATAATATTAACGTCCCAGTAATTACGGAGGGCACTGTAAAGTGTCTTAATAGGGTGTTGGGTCGCCACGAGCCAGAACAGCTTCAGTACACCTTGGCATAGATTCTAAAGCTGTCTGGAACTCTATTGGAGGGATGCGACACCATTCTTCCATGGGAAATTCCATAATTTGGAGTTTTGTTGATGTTGGTGGAAAACCCCATCTCTGGTACCGCTCCAGAATCTCAATTGGGTTGAGATCTGGTGACTGAGACAGACATGGCATATGATTTACATTGTTTTCACGCTCATCAAACCATTCAGTGACCACTCACTCGTGCCCTGTGGATGAGGGCATTGTCATCTTATGGTGGCATAGCCATGGTAGCCAAAACAATGGCCTGCCCAACATTGTTATGCATGACCCTAAGCATGATGGGATGGTAATTGCTTAATTAACACAGGAGCCACACCTGTGTGGAACCACCTGCTTTCAATACACTTCGTAACCCTCATGTACTCTAGTTTGTCAATTATCTTGGCAGTTACCTGTATGTCTAATGGTTGGGGGGTCTGTGACATCACACAATCAATTCTCGTTCTCTAGGTCTATGAAGAGCTGGTAGAGGTTGCACACACAAACACATATGGCTGCACACACACATACTTCCAATAAATCTTCTAGACTGACAAGTCATTGGTTCATTCTGATCGCACCCAATACCAACAGACAGGAAAACAAGGATAGCCCAATCAAAACAGGACGAGGAAATACTCTCTGATATTAGCTCAAGATGGCCGCTAAAATCAATTTTTAATTGAAAAGGGAACTGAACAGAAGGAAAGAAGCAACACAAAAAAAATGAAGCGTCTCCCCCAGCAGGATATGGCGGCATAATATAACATTTATTCTCCGCAGTGCTTTGAGAATCAAATTTGAGAGAAAAATGAGTGGAGCACTTGAGGACCCGCTGGCAGCCACATGCCTTCCAGATACACACAGGCGCAGACACACACACACAGGCGCAGACACACACACACAGGCGCAGACACACACACACACACACACACACACACACACACACACACACACACACACA
>NC_036864.1:4569451-4621325 GCF_002910315.2 Salvelinus sp. IW2-2015
AGAATAGAGAGAGAAATAGGATATGAAGAGACAGATAGCGAGAGAGTAGAGAGGGGGAGATAGAGATGAAGGGAGAGAGAGCATGAGAGCGCGAGAGAAAGAGAGAGAGATTTCAACTGGTTTTCTCCATCCCCTTCTCTCTTTCATATCGCATGGACTTTTCTTGACTTGACTCCTGTGCAATATACATCACAGTTGTCACATTTGAAGGGGCACTACTGTCGGTTGAAGAGCTACAGTATCCAGGCTGAGCCTTTCCCTTGATGAATGCAGACTGATGATTAACATTTTAAAGGTTATAGTGTCCATGGAGATGGATACCTTAAGCAGGCCATATGTGAGTTTGTCTTTCGGGGGCTTCACAATTCAAGTCCTGTTTTTGTGTAGCACATGGGGATGTGTGAAACGTACTCCTCAACCTGATGGGATGTGTGAAACTTACTCCTCGGCCTGAAGGGATGTGTGAAACTTACTCCTCAACCTGAAGGGATGTGTGAAACTTACTCCTCGGCCTGAAGGGATGTGTGAAACTTACTCCTCAACCTGAAGGGATGTGTGAAACTTACTCCTCAGCCTGGACTGTCACCACTTGCGCTTCAAATTGTTAATTTTTCAGTGGCGTTGACTGGTAAGACACTTCGGGAGGGTGGTCATATATGCTAGCAAGTCAGAGATCCTGGGTTTGAGCCTCGGTGTGAGCCGAATTAGGTGGAAGTGGTACTTGATAAGCAAGCAACGTGGTATCATTTACACCGCTTAAAAGGCTATTGAGCCCCACAGTGGAGGTGTCATAATACCCATAAAACCTAGTGGTCAAACAGGGTAATGGTTCCAATCATAGTTCCACCATTCATTTTTTCCCAAAGAGGATTTTAGAAACACTTAAAATAAGTTGCTGTGCATCGTGTAGGCTTACCCTGGTGTGACGTTTTGATAACCATGTAAATCTTCGGACAAGGTTGGGCAGCAGGTAGCCTAGCGGTTAGAGTGTTGAGCCAGTAACCAAAAGTTTCCTGGATCGATTCCCTGAGCTGACAAGGTAAAAATCTGTCATTCTGCCCCTGAACAAGGCAGTTAACCTACTGTTCCCCGGTAGGCTGTCATTGTAAATAAGAATATGTTCTTAACTGACTTGCCTAGTTAAATAAACGTAAACAAAAGTGACTTTTATCAATATATTCGGCTCTGTTAATTCTCAGTTTCATAAAATGCTAATTAGCATCACAGTAGACATCATGCAAGACTACAAATCCCTGCAAGCTCCTGCACGTAATCTCTAGCTGACACCTTAGCTAACAGGTATTGTGTCAATTTAAAACTTGCACAAGACCGTTCACAGAATTCTCAATATAACTTCTTTGGGGTAGGGGGCAGTATTTTCACGTCCGGATGAAAAGCATGCCCAGAGTAAACGGCCTGCTCCAAAGCCATAAAAGCTAGAATATGCATATTATTAGTAGATTTGGATAAAAAACACTGAAGTTTTTAAAACTGTTTGAATTATGTCTGTGAGTATACCAGAACTCATATGGCAGGGAAAAACCTGAGAAAATATCCAACCAGGAAGTGGGAAATCTGAAGTTGGTCGATTTTCAACTCAGCTCCTTTTGAATATACAGTGGGATATTGGTAATGTTGCACTTCCTAAGGCGTCCACTAGATGTCAACAGTCTTTAGAACCTTGTCTGATAATTCTACTGTGAAATGGGGCCGAATGAGAGGGGATTGAGTAAGGTCTACCATGACCTGAACATGCGCTGACCATGCGCGTTCATGTGAGAGCGAGCTCTGTTCCATCGCACTTCTGAAGACAAAGGAATTCTCCGGTTGGAACATTATTGAAGAATTATGTTAAAAACATCCTAAAGATTGATTCAATAGTTCGTTTGTCATGTTTTTACGGACTGTAATATAACTTTTTTTACTTTTCGTCCGTACTTTCCGCTGGACTTGCCCGCGCGTCGTGAGTTTGGAAAGTGTACTGAACGCTAGAACAACAAGGAGGAWTTTGGACATAAATGATGGACATTATCGAACAAAACAYACATTTKTTGTGGAACWGGMATTCCTGYGAGTGCATTCTGATGAAGATCATCAAAGGTAAGTGAATGTTTATAATGTTATTTCTGACTTCTGTTGACTGCACAATATGGCGGATATATTTGTGTCTTGATTGGGCTCTGAGCGCCGACTCAGATTATTGCATGGTTTGCTTTTTCCGTAAAGCTTTTTTGAAATCTGACACAGCGGTTGCATTAAGGAGAAGTGCATCTAAAATTCCTTGCATAACACGCATATTTTCATCAACATTTATAATGAATATTTCTGTAAATGGATGTGGCTCTCAGAAGTTTTGGAACTTCTGAACATAACGCGCCAATGTAAACTCAGATTTTTGGATATAAATTTGAACTTTACCGAAACAAAACATACATGTATTGTGTAACATGAAGTCCTATGAGTGTCAACGGATGAAGATCATCAAAGGTTAGTGATTAATTTTATCTATATTTCTGCTTTTTATGAATCCTCTCTTTGGCTGGAAAAATGGCTGTGTTATTCTGTGAATAGGCACTCACCTAACATAATCGTTTGGTTTGCTTTCGTCATAAAGCCTTTTTGAAATCGAACACTGTGGCTGGATTTACAACAAGTGTATCTTTAAAATGGTGTAAAATACATGTATGTTTGAGGAATTTTAATTATGGGATTTCTGTTGTTTTGAATTTGGCGCCCTACAGTTTCACTGGCTGTTGAAGAGGTGGGACGCTACCGTCTCACGTACCCTAGAGAGGTTAAAGAAATGTAGCCAATTTATTCATCACTATATTTAGCTAACATTAGATAGTAGATACAGAAATTCTTACCTTGCAGTCTCGTCCAGATCTCATGGCATTTGTAGCAGCTAATTAGCATTTCATTTTGGGGGGATAAATACAGGCGAATTGATAAAAGTCACCTTATTCTAGAGAGATTTACACAGTTATCAAACTGTCATGCCAGGGTAAGCCTACACAAAACACAACCCTTATTTTAAGTGTTTCTAAAATCCCCTCTGGGAAAACTGAATGTTGGAAAAACGATTGGAACCATTTCCCTGTTTGACTGCTAGGTTTTATGGGTATTATGAATCATACTGTGGTACTCTATGGATGAGTCAGGATAAGAGGAGACATAGTTTAAGGTTCTGGGGATAATCCCATCAAGCTGTAGAGAGAGACTAAGAGAAAATTATGAAAATGGACAGTAAGATTTCAAACAAAATAATGTGTCTTTGAACGTTACAGTCTAGGTGAGGAGCCGGCGTTGGTGTAAGGCAGAGAAATCGCTGGAAGGGGTCCGAATAATGAAAAAGCTCTGCAACGCCTCAAGCCTCACCCAGATCTGATTGCCTATTATTGCCTTTTCATTTTCCAACAGATCAATTCAGGCGATATCATAAACAAAGCTGTGGCTCTAACGCATGCAGCGACTGTCCAAATCTAACACAATTAGCCTTTGTCACAGAAGCCGTCGTCATGAAGCCTCGGAGAAAGAGAAGAGAAAATAAGAAGAAAACAGTGGAGAGAAAAGTAACCTCCACATTGTTCCATGCCTCTTCTCTTAGAATTGGAGAACAGGCCTCCCGAGTGGCGCAGCAGCCGGAAGCACTGCGTCGCATTGCTTGAGGCGTCACTACAGACCCGGGTTCGATCCCAGGCTGTGTCACAACCGGCCGCGACCGGGAGTCCCATAGGGCGGCGCACAATAGGTGCAGCTGGCTTCCGGGGTTGAGCGGGCGGATGTTAAGGAGCGCGGTTTGGCGGGTCATGTTTCGGAGGACACATGAGTCGACCGTCGCCTCTCCCGAGCCCGTTGGGAAGTTGCAGTGATGAGACAAGAATGTAATTGTATATATAAAAAAAAAGGGGGTAAAATCAAACGCAGACAGAGAAACTTTTATTCTCATTCAGGGCCCGGCAGGGATGCCAGGAGGAGTGGATAGTGGATAAAGGGCCTGTTCGGTTCGTAGTCAATGCCACCACTCCCGTACCCTGACCTAAACCTGCTCTGTTAGATACTGAGCCCATGATTCAGTGTAGTCTGCCCCTGGGTCCCTGGGCCCATACTGCTTTAAGAACACTATGAGAGAGATGCCCCAGGCTGGTATGTGTGTTCTAACTTTATTCACTGTAGTTTCATACTGCATTACAGTATTTATCTCTCATTCATCCTACCCTCTCTGTCTTTTTCCTCCCTTCTTCCTCTTTCCTCCTGCAGCGGTTACATGTGGATAACTAGACCGGAGGCATCACAGGTACTTGAACAGATGAGCTTCTGAGAGTGAGACTGGTCCCAAAGGCTCTCTCTTGAGGATGGATTCCTCTACACGCCTGCACACGCACACATACACACACACCTCCATTGGCTCTGACTCAACCCCACCCGCGGGGATCATGCTATGCATTGTGGGATGAAAAGCAGTTTGCCACTGGGCCCAGACATCTTCTTTTATTGGCCTGCCAGCACATGTAATTGTCTCATCACTATCAATTGTACTGCCGATCGTCCTCGCATGACGCTGTTTATTGTGGCATGACAACTCCACTTCAGTGCATTACTGTAACTTCCTCTCTGATGGGAAATAGAAACGTTCCCGCATACGAAAGAATACATCCTTTCCTGGACTGTAGGCCTGGTTGGCGACACACCATAATGATATAAGACAGGGTTTCCCAAACTCGTCATCAAGCTTTGATTATTTGAATTAGCTGTGTAGTGCGAGGGCAAAAACCAATATGTGCACCCGGGGGGGGGTGACACGACCAAATTTGGGAAACACTGATATAGGACATACAATCAGACAATGGCCTGAAGGCATATAAAACAACCCACACTGTAGCAGCTCTAAACTATCATTGCCGGTAGAATGATGCTGTTATTGTCCATACTGTACTCCATACTTTCTTTGTGTGGCAAAACATTTAGATTTTTAATGTTGTTATTGTAATTATGATAATCATATTTGCTCCGCTCCGATCGAAGGAGAAATAGAATCTACGCTACATTCTGACATTCTACGGTTCCCCTGAGGGTTTCGGTGTGTGCACGTGTGTGTGTGCTCACGTGGGTGCGTTCCTGCTCATGTACAGTACAGGGAGGAAATCAAAAGGTTCAATCAATGGCTCACTAGTACCTTTAGCATTTTTGGATTTCCATGGAAACCCCTGTTCCCTGGCACCCGAAGCGTCCAATCATTTAACAGGCCACATGACCTCACTCAATAGAATTGAAAGGCGAGGCCCAATATATCATGTAACTTATTTAGCTCTATGTTCCAGCCATGCTGAGAAACCAGGCTTTCTCAAATCAATGTGTCACTGTGCCCTATACTCCACAGGGTCACGCGAAGTCCGTCACTGTCCATTTCATTGCTTTTTCATCTAGATCTATTTACTGTTAACAGTGTGCTCGTGGGTTTTGGTTTGTACATGTACAGTTGAAGTCGGGAAGTTTACATGCACTTGGTTGGTGTCATTAAAACTCGTTTGTCAACCACTCCACAAATTTCTTGTTTACAAACTATAGTTTTGGCAAGTCGGTTAGGACATCTACTTTGTGCATTACACAAGTATTTTTTCCAACAATTGTTTACAGACAGATTATTTCACTTATAATTCACTGTATCACAATTCCAGTGGGTCAGAAGTTTACATACACTAAGTTGACTGTGCCTTTAACTTTTTAGGGGTAGGGGGCAGTATTTGGAAGTTGACTGAGGTGCCCAAAGTAAACTGCCTGTTACTCAGGCCCAGAAGCTAGGATATGCATATGCATGGTAGTATTGGATAGAAAATTATGTTTTGGCTTTAGAAGCTTCTGATAGGCTAATTGACATCATTTGAGTCAATTGGAGGTGTACCTGTGGATGTATTTCAAGGCCTACCTTCAAACTCAGTGCCTCTTTGCTTGACATCATGGGAAAATAAAAATAAATCAGCCAAGACCTCAGATTAAAAATTGTAGACCTCCACAAGTCTAGTTCATCCTTGGGAGCAATTCCCAAACGCCTGAAGGTACCAAGTTCATCTGTACAAACAATAGTACGCAAGTATAAACACCATGGGACCATGCAGCCGTCATACCGCTCAGGAAGGAGACGTGTTCTGTCGCCTAGAGATTAATGTACTTTGGTGCGAAAAGTGCAGATCAATCCCAGAACAACAGCAAAGGACCTTGTGAAGATGCTGGAGGAAACAGGTACAAAAGTATCTATATCCACAGTAAAACGATCCTATATCATCATAACCTGAAAGGCCGCTCAGCAAGGAAGAAGCCACTGCTCCAAAACCGCCATAAAAAAGCCAGACTATGGTTTGCAACTGCACATGGGGACAAAGATTGTAGTTTTTGGAGAAATGTCCTCTGGTCTGACGAAACAAAAATAGAACTGTTTGGCCATAATGACCATCATTATGTTTGGAGGAAAAGGGGGGAGTCTTGCAAGCCGAAGAACACCATCCCAACCGTGAAGCACAGGGGGGACAGCATCATGTTGTGGGGGTGCTTTGCTGCAGAAGGGACTGGTGCACTTCACAAAATAGATGTCATCATGAGGATGTAAAAGCATGTGGATATATTGAAGCAACAACTCAAGACATCAGTCAGGAAGTTAAATCTTGGTCGCAAATGGGTCTTCCAAATGGACATTGATCCCAAGCATACTTCCAAAGTTGTGGCAAAATGGCTTAAGGACAACAAAGTCAAGGTATTGGAGTGGCCATCACAAAGCCCTGACCTCAATCCTATAGAAAATGTGGAGGCAGAACTGAAAAAGCTTGTGGAAGGCTACCCAAAACATTTGACCCAAGTTAAACAGTTTAAAAGGCAATGCTACCAAATACTAATTGAGTGTATGTAAACTTTTGACCCACTGGGAATGTGATGAAAGAAATAAAAGCTGAAATAAATCATTCTCTCTACAACTATTCTGACATTTCACATTCTTAAAATAAAGTTGTGATCCTAACTGAACGAAGACAGGGAATATTTACTAGGATTAAATGTCCGGAATTGTGAAAAACTGAGTTTAAATGTATTTGGCTAAGGTGTATGTAAACTTCCGACTTCAACTATATCTAATCAGCATACTGTATATTAGTGTATTATTTGTACAAAATGTTATGTTAGTAATTTTTTGTCAATGATCTACACAAAACAATATATCTTAATCGATGTCTAATATTAAAGAAGTCTCGAGGTATTGCTCGCCTGAGGTAGAGTACCTTAAAGTACCTTATGGTTGTCGACTACAATATCTTCCAAGAGAGCTCTCATCTGTATTATTCGTTGCCATCTACTTAGCACTACAAAACAGAGCTGGCACTAAAACCGCTCTCAACCAACTCTATAAGGCCATAAGGAAAGAAGAAAATACTCACCCAGAAGCGGCACTCCTATTTGCCAGGGACTTTAATGCAGGCAAACTTAAATCAGTTTTATCAAGTTTTTACTAGCATGTCACATGTGCAACCAGAGAAATGAAAATTCTAGACCACCTTTTCTCCACACACAGAGATGCATACAAAGGTCTACCCCGCCCTCCATTTGCCAAACCTGACCCTGATTCCTGTATCAAGCAAAAACTAAAGCAGGAAGTACCAGTGACTCGCTCAATTCAGAAGTGGTCAGATGACGCAGATGCTACACTACAGGACTGTTTTGCTAGCACAGACTAGAATATGTTCCTGGGATTCATCCAATGGCATTGAGGAATACACCACCTCAGTCATCGGCTTCATCAATTAATGCATCGATGACGTCGTCCACACAGTGACTGTACGTACATATCCCAACCAGAAGCCATGGATTACAGGCAACATCCGCATCGAGCTAAAGGCTAGAGCTGCCGCTTTCAAGCTGCGGGAGACTAATCCGGACGCTTATAAGAAATCCCGCTATGCCCTCAGATGAACCATCAAACAAGCAAAGCATCAATACAGGACTAAGATTGAAGCCTATTACACCAGCTCTGAGGCTCGTCGGATGTGGCAGGGCTTGAAAACTATTACTGACTACAAAGGGAAACCCAGACGTGAGCTGCCCAGTGACGCGATCCTACCAGATGAGCTAAATGCCTTTAATGCTCACTTCAAGGCAAGCAACACTGAAGCATGCACGAGAGCACCAACTGTTCTGGATGACTGTGTACTCTCGGTAGCCGATGTGAACAAAACCTTTAAGCAGGTCAACATTCACAAAGCCGCTGGGCCAGAGGGATTACCAGGACGTGTACTCAAAGCATGCGCGGACCAACTGTCAAGTGTCTTCACTCACATTTTCAACCTCTCCCTGACCAAGTCTGTAATACCTACATGTTTCAAGCAGACCACCATAGTCCCTGTGCCCAAGGAAGCAAAGGTAACCAGCCTAAATGATTACCACCCCGTGGCACTCACGCCGGTAGCCTTGGAGTGCTTTGAAAGGCTGGTCATGGCTCACATCAACAGCATCCTCCCGGACACCCTAGACCCACTCCAATTCGCATACCGCCCCAACAGATCCACAGATGACGCAATCTCAATCGCACTCCACACCGCCCATTCTCACCTGGACAAAAGGAACACCTATGTGAGAATGCTGTTCATCGACTACAGCTCAGCGTTCAAAACCATAGAGCCCACGAAGCTCATCACTAAGCTAAGGACTAAACACCTCCCTCTGCAACTGGATCCTGGACTTGCTAACGGGCTGCCCCCAGGTGGTAAGAGTAGGCAACAACATGTCTGCCACGCTGATCCTTAACACTGGGGCCCCTCAGGGGTGTGTACTTAGTCCCCTCCTGTATTCCCTGTTCACCCACAAGCGGGTCGAGAGTTTCAACTTCCTTGGTGTCCACATCACCAATGAACTATCATGGTCCAAACATATCAAGACAGTCGTGAAGAGTTACGACAAAACCTTTTCCCCCTCAGGAGACTGAAAAGATTTGGCAATGGGCACCCAGATCCTCAAAAGGTTCTACAGCTGCACCATCGAGAGCATCCCGACCGATTGCATTACCGCCCGGTATGCACAGCATCTGACCGTAAGGCACTACAAGAGGGTGGTGCGAACGGGCCAGTACATCACTGTGGCCAAGCTTCCTGCCATCCAGGACCTATATAATAGGCAGTGTCAGAGGAAAGCCCATAAAATTGTCAGAGACTCCAGTCACCCAAGTTATAGACTGTTTTCTCTGCTACGGCACGGCAAGCGGTACCGGAGCGCCAAGTCTAGGACCAAAAGGCTCCTCACCACCTTCTACCCCCAAGCCATTAGACGGCTGAACAATTCATAAAAATCGCCACCGGACAATTTACATTGACCCCCCCTTGTACACTACTGCTACTCGCTGTTTGTTACCTATGCATAGTCACTTCTCCCCCACCTACAGCTGCACCATCAAGAGCATCCTGACCGGTTGCATCACTGCCTGGTATGGCAACTGCTCAGCATCTGACCATAAGGTGCTACAGAGGGTAATGCGTACGGCCCAGTACATCACTATCCCCAAGCCATAAGACTGCTGAACAATTAATCAAATGGCCACCGGACTATTTACATTGACACCCCCCCCCTCCATTTGTTTTGTACACAGCTGCTACTCGCTGGTTATTATCTATGCCTAGTCACTTCACCTCTACCTAAATGTACAAATGACCTCAACTAACCTGTACCTCCGCACACTGACTCGGTACCGGTACCCCCTGTATATAGCCTAGTTATTGTTATTCTTATTGTGCTACTTTTTATTTTAGCCTACTTGGTAAATATTTTCTTATTCTTGAACTGCACTGTTGGTTAAGGGCTTGTAAGTAAGCATTTGACAGTAAAGTCTACACTTGTATTCGGTTCATGTGGCAAATAAAGTTTGATTTGATACAAGAGAGCGAGAGAGAGCGAGAGAGAGCGAGCGAGAGCGAGCGAGAGCGCGAGAGAGAGAGAGAGAGAGAGAGAGAGAGAGAGAGAGAGAGAGAGAGAGAGAGAGAGAGAGAGAGAGAGAGAGAGAGAGAGAGAGAGAGAGAGAGAGAGAGCGAGAGAGAGAGAGAGATTGCATATACCTTTCTCTGACATTGCATACTGAAGCTGTGGTAACCACGATAATAGGTAGAATGAGGACAGGTCCTGAGCTGTTCAGGCTAGACATCACTTTATATCAGTCTATAGATCACATTAAAAACTTGGCCATTGTGGCTATGCCATGGAAATATAATCTATTCATTATATGTCTATGCGCTATGCCATGTCCCAATCACCTCACACAAATGAAGCCGAAAATTAATTTCCAGCAAAGGCAGAAAAGTAAACAAACTTGAGTGCAACAACTAACCAGGGTTGTTCTTTATGTACCACCTTGACTCCTCATAACACGATTAGGAGGCCAGAGTGAGGGAGGGAGAGAGAGAGAGAAGAGGAGGGAGGAAGAGAGAGTGATGCCCAAAAAATTGATCTGAGATGAAAATTAGTTTTCCATCAAAACACGCTAGCTGCCTCCACTGTAAATATTTCAGGGACCACAGTTGGTGGGAATCAGTGTGAAAGGCAGCTAGCAGCTGGTGCTTAGCAGGACCCTCCCTGCTGGTCTGGCCGGGCAGCCTCTAACACACACACACAATCACAATCACACACACACAAACACCCCACTGGGTACACAGTGGCTGAATTAACACTGTTTCCACATGAAACTAGAACATAAATATACTATGATTTGGGGGATTTTCACAAAACGTAATCAATAGAAGGATCCTTTGAAAGAAGGATTGTTGACATATTTGACATTTGTATAGTATAATTGATAAATAATTACTTGAAGTTGGAATACTTTTGACATTTTAGCCTCACCCAGGCCCTCTAGAAGACTCAATGTTTCATATATAGGCTTTACAAAGAAAAAACTGGTGTCATTTGAAACTTTACCACTTGCTCTGTAATATGAATATTTTGATTTCAATAAACAAATTTCTTACATAAATGTTTGAATATTGAAAACGATTAATATTAATGATTATAATGATTTGGCAAGTGTTTTTATAAATTATTAAACACAATATACTCTACGGGCATACCAAAGTTCCAGAGCAGGATCTCTGCTGCTTTTAAGAGTTATGATCCAATTTGTAAGCATTACCAACATAGTGAATGTGAAAATGGATTCAAAATGGTCGCCCTCCGCTGGAAACTTGCAGGATGTGCAAATACAATTAAAGGGCTGTGATTGGTTGCTATGCCTACTTTGCCAATTTATCTGTATAAAACGGGCCGTACGTTTAAAACTAGCAGAGATCCCACTCTCAAACTTTGATTTGACTGTACAGTATACTATGTTCAATAATATACTGTCAAATTTTACAAATAAAAAATGGTGTATTTTCAATATGCATGTTTATGTATTTTTTTTTATATTCATAGATGAAAGTAAGACATTTTTTCTTAATCAAAATACCTCTCATATTACAGAGCAAACGGTAAAGCTTCATATGACACCAACTTTTGCTTTTGTTTTTGAGATGAAACCCTTTGAGGAAACCCTCCGATATTCCAACATCTATAAATCATTTCTCAACTATGCTTTAAGATAGAAATGTCAAACATATGTCAACAATCCTTCCTACAAAGGACCTTTCTATGGATACATTCATTAAAAATCCCCCAAATCATGTTGTTTAAAAAAAAWTCTAGTTCCATGAGGAATCCCTCAAAGGTTGTTCAAAAGAAGTCCAATGAAATTCATTCAGTCTAGAAGGCCAATGGGTTATGCCAAGCCTGCCAGGCTGCCACCATGGCTAATGTGCACCGCGTGATATTCTAATCAGCTCATAAACCACCAAAATGTGGAGCTGTACTCGACTGAGACAACTCTGAAATCACATGAAGTATCTCCTCTAAAGCATTGCCGTATGCTATCTAAGCATAAAGACCTTGGGTTTAATCTCCAATACATTATACCTTCACTCCACTATACCACACATCGAAATCCACACCACACACAGAGTGAAAAATACGACCCCATCAGCATGCTACCCTGTGTTGGACAAACGAGGGGGAGCTGAGGCTTGGAAGTTCTTGGGGGGATACCTTATTGATCAGATAGTCTGGGTGCGGACCTGGAGCACTTGATTTAGCCTGATGAGAGCTTCATTAACACAGAATTACAGAAGATTCTGGTAACTTTGGTAAATTACCAGTAGGGTGGGTGGCTACCAGTAGTGTCCATATAATACATTGTACTAGAGTGCTACAATGTTACTGTGGTGTTTTCAAATATTTTTACTGCCTTATACGCAGTACTTTCTCTCCACCCCCCCATCTCTTGCTTTCTCTCTCTTTCTTGATTCGTTTAGACCCATCAAAACAGGATAAAAAGTGAATAGAGGACAACCYTAGGGAGAAGAATGAGAAACAGTAGTCATGATTCCCACCACATACAATCTTATGACATGACCAGAAAAATCCATAAGGATGCTTTGTGAAGGCCCCCTGAGCCTTGTGAAGGACAAAATAATCACTCATGGAAAGCTCACTGAAGCCCTCAGCACAGTCAAGTCATTTTCACACTAAAATCAAACCATGTGTACCCAAGCAGTATATCACTCCCACCAGAGCCTTTGAAATATCCTGGTCCACAGCAACCATCCCTCCCTACTCAAACAACACATGCCTCTGCCGCTGCTCTTCAATCAAAATGCAATATCAGAAGTGAGATGGAGTTGGGGAAACCCGAGAAAGGGTTTTTCTTCTGCATCCTGGTTCGACGACACACAGTTTGTTTGAGTTTATCCTGCCTTTGAAATATTGTTTTTCACGCTTTCAGTCACTTCACTAAACCATTTAGTCCCTACTATAACTCTAACTTTAGTCTAAACCATAAACTTGTATTCAGTCGTTTTACTAATATATTTTATAGTATGGCTTTTGAAGTCATGACACCTTACAGTGTCTGACAGCTCCTCCTGTAKATGATTGGTTCAGTTAATGAGTGTTTGACATTACAGCAGTGACTCTGTGCTCTACACTTTATTATACAACGGGTGGGTCTAATCCTGATTGGTTAAGTTAATGAGTGTGTGACGTTACAGCAAGTGACTCTGTGCTCTACACTTTATTAGTGTTTAGGTGGCGGTGCCGTATGCGTACCCCTGTAATCCCCCAACCGGCTTCATCGGGCTCATGTTTATTCATCTGCGCATCGCRMTAGCAAGGTCACTCAGGCGGAACTATGGTGATCATCAGAGAAAGAGCGAGAGAAGATGTGTTTTGGCAGTGTTGAGCTCCAGATAAAGGGGTCCCTCTGGAGCTTCTCAACAGCACAGGGGGTGGAGCTGGTGTCAAGAGGGCCAGAGAGGAGGGTCCTCTGTGGGTATTGGAGCAGGGTAAACAGGGCCTCTAGTCTGGTGACCTTGGACAATGAGTAAGTGTTGAGGATGGGGAGGGAGATAATAAAAGTACAAGTTCAAGTGCCCGGTGGAGAGTGCTACACCTCTCACCATGCAGTAGTGATCAGCATTGCGCATCCAGGGCTGTTCATTTCCTCTCTTTGAGTTCAGTGAAATTACCTCTGTACTATAATCTACCTCAAGCCACTTCTCCGTCTGTGTGGGTCCTCTGATAACAAATAGCAGTGTCTGAATAATACAAGAGAGCGATGGCATGATCCTATCTGTAGTGAACTGAAGACGTAAACACTCCTCGACCCACACCTTGCTACTTGAACTTGCACAAACGCTCAAATAGTCAACCATGCAGGAAGGAAACTCAAAGGCATGCTAAGAAACTAGTCCCAACCAGGACAGACCGAGGTAGTTAACGGTGCACTTCAACACGTGTACTTTCCCCAAGACAACCATTCCTTTGTGCTTTTTTTACTGGTCATTTACCAATCAAAGTCCATTTAACGTAGTCCTTGTGCTGTCCTAAGCACTGCACGGGACTCCCATTGGATTCCCATGATTGCCGATTCTGATCTAATCTAAGACCTTCACGTGTTCTCCAGGACAGAGGTATGGACTCTTTAGCAGGCGTGTTGGTATTGTGTCCTCATTATCGACAAGTAATACCTTTATAATTGCATTGGCCATTTCAGCGAAGCCACTCTATGCACAAACATTCATTTATCTGGACGAGTAAGTCACAAACTGATAGTTCCCTCTCGCTCTCTCGCTCTCTCTCTCACACACACAAGTCCTTAACAGCCGAACCCTTTGAAACTGCCAGGTAAATCCCTACATAGTGGAGACAATACTCTTCCACTGAGAACAACACACACTAAAAATGTAACTTCACTCATTCTGGCATGAAAAAAAAGAAGAGAGAGCACTTGAAGCTGTCAGGTAAATCCCCATAAGCCAGGAGCACAACAAAGTTGATATAGGAAATAAGACGGATAAAAAGCAGATCAATTATTCAGAGGTTCTTTTGAAAATTCCCTCGCTGGATCTCAGTGCACCGTCGAATTGCTCCAGCTTTCTTATCCCAGGGAGATTTAGCACAGAGAGAAAAACACCAAGGGGRTTCTCTCGGGTTGTGTGTTATTCAAAATGTGCCCTAGGCAAGGTTAAATTAAAACCTGCCTTCCCTCGCTAATTCATTTTTAGCACCTATGGAACACTTTGTCGGATGTTTAGCATCCAAATAACGAGGATAAATTGTTCTGCCGAGTTGGACCACAGTTTGAATGATGTATTGTTAAAACGTATGGGTGTTATGTTARAGTGATTATTGGAAGCCACACAAGTTCACGACATATAAATATAATTTGCAGTCGTGCCTTCGAGCTATTAGCTCAGTTAGAATGAAGCTATTTTCACTTAAACACAGGATGTKTAGTTTTTGCACCCGCAAAAAGTTTTGTACATAATGATTAAACCCTTCCCCGACCCTGCTGAGACCGTTTTTCAGTCCATGAATGAAACGCAGCTTCCTTCCTGCTAGTGAAAGCTGAATGTGAGGATGATTGACAAGCCCATTGAGGGTAGGACTGACAACCCATTCTCCTGGGTACCAGAACGGAGGCACGTTAATCGCTCCTCCGGTACCCCGATACGTGTTCTCTCTTCCGAGAAGTCTTCAGGATTAGAGGAAATTCGTTTCTGACACGATTAAACACTGTCAAATTACCAGCCTCAGACACAATTACTGTATTACTGCGTCTATCTGATCCGGTGAAGGGTACTCCTCTTGGCGGTGATGTGATGTTATGAAGAGTACCATCATCCAGGCTCACTCACTCACCCAGCAGACTAAAGAGGAGACGTTCATTAGATGTGTTCGGTTTAAAGGAACATTTCCCCCTGTGTGCGCACATTGTCTTATCTGATCACGCACCAGTTCCTCATAAACTATTACCACATCACCTTGAGCGCCTACACAGTACGTGATTATCGTTGCATTGTGTGGGACTGACTTTGACGTCACGAAGCTGATCCTGAATCATGTAACGTTAGAGTACACATAAGATCACTATAAACATTGCTGTGATTGCGCAACCTGTACACATACATTGTACAATGCAACTATTATCGAAGTAATTATCACTGAATTGTTTTTAACAGGTTAGAGCTGGGAATGATTTAAAGGTATGCTTGAGCAAAATGTTTTTATTACATAGGGCAGTTTATTGAGCATGTAAATGTGTTACTGTAGGTGTAGATATGCATTACTATAGACTTCTACACTCACTAAAACAGCATTTTTTGACATTTATAACAATAATTTGCTGTTCCAACATTCAAAGCTGTAAATGTGTTATTTCGTTAAAAACACAATATTTACAATAATAGTAATACACAAAGGTACTATATTTGGCATACTTACAACAATCTCATCATTATATAATTTACAATTTCTCAAGTACTGATTAATGTGAATATTTGATGAAAAAAATTCACAACAAATTAAAAAGGAAATGAGCCATACAAAAGTGAAACATACAAACCAGACCCAAGTTAATTGTGAAAACCGTTGTACTGAATTTAGTGATCAATATTACGTGCAATTTTAATTTATTTTCATTACAAAAACAGTGTGTTCTTCTCTTCATAAAACACGGACAGGAAACCACCTGACGTGACGACTGCCTAGACACCGTAGGACCTGTCTCTTATACACATCTAGATGTGTATAAGAGACAGACTTACAACAATCTCATCATTATATAATTTACAATTTCTCAAGTACTGATTAATGTGAATATTTGATGAAAAAAATTCACAACAAATTAAAAAGGAAATGAGCCATACAAAAGTGAAACATACAAACCAGACCCAAGTTAATTGTGAAAACCGTTGTACTGAATTTAGTGATCAATATTACGTGCAATTTTAATTTATTTTCATTACAAAAACAGTGTGTTCTTCTCTTCATAAAACACGGACAGGAAACCACCTGACGTGACGACTGCCTAGACACCGTAGGACCTGTCTCTTATACACATCTAGATGTGTATAAGAGACAGGTTTTTCTACCATACATACTGCACTTCAAATGCCCATTGTGGTCGGGGGTTAACATTTTGAGAGTTGGAGTCCTTGGTAACCACTGCTAACGTAGATTCAATTTGTGCTAATATCATATCACCATTCCTTACTTTAACAGTTGCCATTCTTACACCCCCACAATGACTTTTCATCTAAATGACTGGATTTGTCTCAACGTCTGTTGTTTTCGTTGCGGGCTAGTASAAGATCAGCCTGTCTAGTCAATTGAGTGTTTCCAGGTTCAGGATTCCTACTTTGTCGTTACAGCATACACACAGTACATCTTCCTTTGGCACAATACTTGGTAAAAACCCCAAAGATCCACCGTCACATACATACTACACTCCATGCAGGAGGGTTAGGGTGTGTCCACATCTCTGGCCCCTCTGACAGCAATGGCCTCCAGTTGATTTACTTGGAACTACATACAATTTAGTGGCACATGTCAAATGCAAGAACTATGTGCATTGGTCAAAGGGGGTTTCAAAGACGGAAGGAGCTCTTTATGTCTTAGAGAGGAGTTTGAAGAAAAGTCAAGAGATTTGAGTGATTAAATATTAAGAAGGGGGTGTATTTCAGAGTGACTTGTTACGACTACAAATTCTCCATTCCTACGAGGAAGGGATGTTCTATTACTGACCAAGAATAAAAACGGGGCACWGATTTTTAGCTATACAGCACTTTTCAAATGGTCATGACAATGAAAAAAATWGCCAAATCTTTGCTTCCTGTTCCGGTACAACGTGGATGTATGTGAACACGCCCTCAGCTACTACCATAAACTGAAATGCCTACGCATGAGACCTCTAGCACCTTTCAGCCATATAAAAAAGTACAGTGTACTTCATAAAACGTGCAAGACTCATGGATAGAAGACTCTTTCCAATACTTAAGGCAAAACACTTCTTATATATAACCAATATATACATATTGGGACTATTACATCTATCAAAAATCTAAAAATCAACGCCTAAGTTTGTTGTGTTCATTTCTCTTCTGATAAACGTAGCAATTTACCYCGTGGAACCTACTGTACTGGAGCTAAAAGTGCGGAATGACAAAGTCAGTCAATGCAAAGCCCTTTCGAAAAAAAGATCTTCACAATGAGACAGACTCAAGAGTCTTGAGTCTGTCTTGGGCAGAGCCTGGGATTGCCAAATTGAAGAGAAGACAGTGTAAAAAGTGCAAAACGCGCCAGTGGTGTCACCCATCAACCCACGAGGGTCGTAGGTCCTCACCCAGCCTATAGCTGGGAGACCTTCCTGGGGAGAGGTCTGGGTCTGGGGACCTGGGGCACCCCGTCGGCCCTGCGAGGGTCCAATGCTGGGTCCAGCTTCATGCTGCTAGTGCGTTGCTGGTGGGGCTTGGGGGGCAGGGCCGGGGGTTCCACACTGGGAGGGATGGAGAGACTGTGGGGCAGGGGAACCGGCCGACGAGGGTTGGTGCGCTCGTACACGCTGTAGGGCGGCGGCGTCTTGTTCTCGCGGCGGATGAGCTCGTCCGAGCCCGAGGAGACCGAGTTGGGCATGGTGGGTCCCTGGTGGGCGGGGTGGTCTCCAGTGGTTGCCTCGGTGCCCGACGCCTCGGACACACTACAGCGACTCATGGAGGAGATGCCGCTGCTATAGCTACCAGAGAGGACGGGCGAGTTGGACACCAGTCCGGCCGACTGGCACTCAGTGGGTGAGGGCGTGAAGGGCGGCAATGAACTCTATGGAGAGACAGAAACAGAGAGACAATCAGAGACGACGGAAACAGAGAACCAATCAGAGGAGCAAACAGAAATAGAGAACCAATCAGAAACGGAGAACCAACCACCATAGCTCAAACAGAGAGGGTACCAATCTCCTTAAGACTGCACATGTGTCCTTCACAGCCTAATGAGGTACAGCATAAAGGAACAATAAAGCCTATGAAGCGTAATCATAAAGACACCAGACAGATTGACAGCGCCACGCTGCTTTTTCCACCTCATCATACGTCAGTGAGCACTGAGACGGAGAAACACAATATGCGGCAGTTCCATCGTGAGGAATCCAATACGGTGTCAAAATGTTTTCTGAGAAATGACACGGAAATAGTGTTATATCTTGTTACACTTAACTGGATTCAGTGGAGAGCACAATTGACCTGTTATGTATGCTACAGTACGTCAGTATGGTGAGCATTTAGCTTCAGTCTTGTTGAGAGAAGTTACATGAATATAACTTCTCTCAACAAGACTGAAGCTAAATGCTCGTTGATATGTTAATATTCCCCACATATCTCAAAGGCCCAGAGCGCTGAGCTGCCCCTCGCAGCACAATCAAAGACCCCACAGCAGACCTCCAACAGGCCCCATTATCTCACACACACACACGCACGCACGCACGCACGCACGCACGCAAGATCTGCGTTGTATTTGGGTTGCTGTTTGTGCCTCACTTACAATAAACTGCCAGTGCAAAGAACTGTATTTTATTTTCTAACAAAAAACAAGACACTCTCAATGCAGGTTTGTAAAAGCCTGTTAGTAAAATGTCACTCCTTCTAAAACT
Source organism: Salvelinus sp. IW2-2015 (assembly GCF_002910315.2). Classification (NCBI taxonomy): domain Eukaryota; kingdom Metazoa; phylum Chordata; class Actinopteri; order Salmoniformes; family Salmonidae; genus Salvelinus; species Salvelinus sp. IW2-2015. The sequence goes on from NC_036864.1 coordinate 4,588,482, forward strand.
GCCTAGACACATGCAGACTGGTGCTAGATAATAAATGGCTCATTAGCAGAGTTATCTGACAGGCGAAAGCCAGTGTGGATGAGAACATGAGACGACATGCAGGGGGAAGACAATTCAACTGTGGTTCAATACTGCCTGACAACCAACAGAGAAACCATATAGCACACAGACATTCAAAAGCACTGTCAGAACACTCAACAGCATTAGTAGGAGAACAAAAAGAGATGCACATACCATTGACACACACACACACACACACACAGGTATTGTCAGGCACACGCACACATTAGCTCTGACCCCTTTTAGTCGTCTGGTCAATTGTTTGGACGATAGGATGTTGGTCGACCGAGTTTTCTTTAGTCAAGTAGTCGCATTTGTATTTTTTTTATTCTCACGGTGCAAGATGATTCCCTATGTTGCTATGTGCATAACGGCAAAATGAACCAGCATATTGGAGACGAGAACAATGTGGTGGAGGACGCAGCAGCAGAGACGAGGAAACAGCCCTTTCCTTAGCCTAACTGTCTAAGAAGTGAGGAGAGAGGAACCCCCGACTTAATTAGGTCTATGGCATAACTGTTAAATGTGCCTGGCTTTATAAATCATCCATATAAACTCAGCGAAAACTCCTCTCACTGTCAACTGCGTTTATTTTCAGCAAACATAACATGTGTAAGTATTTGTATGAACATAACAACTGATTCAACAACTGAGACATAAACTGAACAAGTTCCACAGACATGTGACTAACAGAAATGGAATAATGTGTCCCTGAACAAAGGGGTCAAAATCAAAAGTAAAAGTCAGTATCTGGTGTGGCCACCAGCTGCATTAAGTACTGCAGTGCATCTCCTCCTCATGGACTGCACCAGATTTGCCAGTTCTTACTGTGAGATGTTACCCCACTAGTCCACCAAGGCACCTAAAGGTTCCCGGACATTTCTGGGGGGAATGGCCCTAGCCCTCCCACTCCGATCCAACATGTCTCAGAAGTGCTTAATGGGATTGAGATCCGGGCTCTTCCATGGCCATGGTAGAACACTGACATTCCTGTCTTGTAGGAAATCACGCACAGAACGAGCAGTATGGCTGGTGGCATTGTCATGCTGGAGGGTCATGTCAGGATGAGCCTACAGGAAGAGTACAACATGAGGGAGGAGGATGTCTTCCTTGTAACGCACAGCTTTGAGATTGCCCGCAATGACAACCAGCTCAGTCCGATGATGCTGTGACACACCGCCCCAGACCATGACGGACCCTCCACCTCCAAATCGATCCCGCTCCAGAGTACAGGCTTCGGTGTAACGCTCATTCCTGCGACGATCAACGCGAATCCGACCATCACCCCATGTGAGACAAAACCACGACTCGTCAGTGAAGAGCACTTTTTGCCAGTCATGTCTGGTCCAGGGACGGTGGGTTTGTGACCATAGGCGACGTTGTTGCCGGTGATGTCTGGTGAGGATCTGCCTTACAACAGGCCTACAAGCCCTCAGTCCAGCCTCTCGCAGCCTATTGTGGACAGTCTGAGCACTGATGGACAGATTGTGCGTTCCTGGTGTAACTCGGGCAGTTGTTGTTGCCATCCTGTACCTGTCCCGCAGGTGTGATGTTCGGATGTACCGATCCCGTGCATGTGCTGTTACACGTGGTCTGCCACTGCGAAGACAATCAGCTGTTTGTCCTGTCTCCCTGTAGCGCCGTCTTAGGCGTCTCACAGTACAGTCATTGCAATTTATTGCCCTGGCCACATCTGCAGTCCTCATGCCTCCTTGCAGCATGCCTAAGGCATGTTCACGCAGATGAGCAGGGACCCTGGGCATCTTTCTTTTGCTGTTTTTCAGAGTCAGTAGAAAGGCCTCTTTAGTGTCCTAAGTTTTCATAACTGTGACCATAATTGCCTACCGTCTGTAAGCTGTTAGTATCGTTCCACAGGTGCATGTTCATTAATTGTTTATGGTTCATTGAACAAGCATGGGAAACTATGTTGAAACCCTTTACTATGAAGATCTGTGAAGTTATTTGGATTTTTACAAATCATCTTTGAAAGACAGAATCCTGAAATAGGGATGTTTCTTTTTGTGCTGAGTTTATATCTACAGAAATAAGACAGATCTTGCTTTTGTTGCCTGTTCGAGTGTTTATTTAATAGCCTACTGATTCCGTGAGAACCAAGCCTCATGCAACGGCAAAATGTCGGATAAAGCAATTTCACAGATTGCTTTATCCAACATATTTAGGCCTATATTTCCAATATCTAAGCTACTGTGTCTATCAATCAATCATTCATCCGTTCGTTCATTCCATCACACAGCATACGAGATATTCAGGCTTTGAAATGCAATCAAGCATTTTAGTTTTCAAATGAAATAACAAAAATGGAGCTTTGAATAATCAGCCAAAACCAAAAATAAACCACAATTCACGAATTCATGCAACTGTTTTAAGTCTGCCGTAATAAAGGCTTTATACATATTTTRCCCCCCATTAGAACAGACTCTGGTGTTGTTTACACTGTTCCAAATGGTCAGAAAGTCATACAGCAACAGTTTGGCACAGATAGTCACACAACGCTTGCTCCTATACCCTCCTTTTTCTTGATCTCCCGTAGTTTCCACAACCAAGTCAAATGTCTTCCACAGACTTCCCCTTTCCCTCCTGAGCAACCAGTAAACAGTTGCCCATTTGGAGTGACTTTTTCACGTCTTCCGTATCCATTTTGCGGTCACGTACTGCGTTCTGAGGTTGTTATAGCCAATTTATTGATGTGATTATGATAGGCTATAGGTCAGGCCCTGTTGGTTTCATGCATGCGATGCTAACATGTTTCACGTAAAAAAGAGCCACGGGATGAAGGAATATGTTATGTTTAAACAAATTAGGGGTTTCGGTAACAGATCTTTTCAGTCAGAAACAAGAAAGAAACTAAATGGCTGACATGATGTTACAGCTTTAGCATGCACAGCGCAATAAACACTTGCTGTGCTGTGGTGCCTTTTCACTGCAGTAGGAGGAGGAGAGAGAGACAACATGCGCCAGTCACACAGGCACTGGCTGTCATTTTTTAAACTCAATATGACCATCGGGCTCTTTCTTGAGTCATTTGTGTGTCGTAATTATTTAATCAAACATGGTGCTTGAAGCATCAGACAAGCTCGGTGCATTTGTAGTTAATGTTATTCAAACACATAGGGTGTGTCTATTTATATATGGAAAAATCAATTGGTCGAAAGAAGGAGACGACTCTCGATATACCAAGATTTTTGTTGTTGTTGGGGACAGCCCTAACAGACACTATATACACAAAAGTATGTGTGCAGTGGATTCGGCTATTTCAGCCACACCCGTTGCTGACAGGTGTGTAAGATTTAGCACCCTGCCATGCAATCTCCATAGACAAACATTGGCAGTAGATTGGCCTTACTGAAGAGCTCAGTGACTTTCAACGTGGCACCGTCATAGGATGTCACCTTTCCAACAAGTTTGTGAAAATGTTGCCTTGCTAGAGCTGCCCTGGTCAAATGTAAGTGCTGTTATTGTAAAGTGGAAACGTCTAGGAGCAACAACGGCTCAGCCTTGAAGTGGTAGGCCACACAAGCTCACAGAACGGGACCACCAAGTGGTGAAAAAAGTGGTGAAAAAAAATTGTCTGTCCTCGTTTGCAACACTCACTATCGAGTTCCAAACTGCCTCTGGAAGCAACATCAGCACAATAACTTTTATTATGATTCATGAATGGGTTTCCACGTTTCATCTACCGCGCTGCCGCACACAGCCTAAGATCACCACGTGCAATGCCAAGCGTCGGCTGGAGTGGTGTAAAGCTCGCCGCCATTGGACTGGAGTGATGAATCCCGCTTCACCATCTGGCAGTCCGACAGACAAATCTGGGTTTGGCAGATGCCAGGAGAACGCTACCTGCCCTAGTGCATAGTGCCAACTGTAAAGTTTGTTGGAGGAGGAATGTCATTGGTCATTGGAAGAAACATTTTAACGCTACAGCATACAATGACATTCTAGACGATTCTGTGCTTCCAACTTACTGGCAACAGTTCGGGGAAGGACCTTTCCAGGTTCAGCATGGCAATGCCCCTGTGCACAAATCAAGGTCCATACAGATATGGTTTGTCGAGATCGGTGTGGAAGAACTTGACTGGCCTTCACAGAGCCCTGACATCAACCCCATCGAACAACTTTGGGATGAATTGGAACGCCGACTGCGAGCCAGGCCTAATCTCCCAACATCAATGCCCAACCTCACTAATGCTCTTGTGGCTGAATGGAAGCAAGTCCCCGCAGTGGAAAGCCTTCCCAGAAGAGTGGAGGCTGTTATAGCAGCAAAGGGGGGGACCAACTCCATATTAATGCCCATGATCTTGGAATGAGATGTTCGACAAGCAGGTGTCCACATACTTTTGATCATGTAGTGTACATACAAAGCTCCCTTGGCCTCAACCCTCAACACCATATCTTCACCAGCAGCCAGCGCACAACCCATAAAGGATTCTAGCAAAGGTACAGGGCAGTTATTTCATAAAATATGGAGAGAACTATAAATACATGTAGTTGTACCAGGTTCAGGGATATATAATGAAGAGGCTCTTCCTCTGGGTACATAGAGAGGGAGCTGGAGGGTTGTTATGGTCTTAAGAATTAACAAAAAATCAGGCGAGAGGACCAGACTTGAATGCAACACTTTAACCTGTTMCCTTGAACGCAGCTCCCTAGCAACTCAACAAGCATCAGCTGCTACTCATTGCTAATCAGACTCCACTCTGTTCTGCAGTGCATGTTGCGTGGTGTTGCTAGCCTCTTGAAGTCTTGCATTGCTCCTTCTCTACCTTCTATCTGGTATCTTTTAGGTTCTTCCAAGGATCTCCTAGGAGTGATTGCCATCACCACAGCAGCCTATCTACCACGGCCTGGCGATGATGTCTACCTGAGACTCAAAGCCAAACCCTACCTTGGATCCTTCATCTGCAGTCCTCGACTTCATCCGGTCCTCGACTTCATCCGGTCCATTCTCATTCCCCTCCTGAATCCTCATTCTAACATKCATTCCATTTCCTCAATAAATATTCTAAACCCATTTTAATGCCTGGTACTTAAACTCGTGAAATTGTGTGTGTGTGTGAGTGGTTTAGTGGTGAGAAGGATGCTGTTTAGCTGGGCTGGCTGGCCACTGTACTGCCAACTGGATCAGTTTCATCTGTCACAGCCCAGTAACCACACACTCAAAGATGGACGCATGCATGCAAAAATACATACACCACGTACCACAAACAAGCACGCATGTATGTACGCAAACCCGCACACATTCAGACAAGCATGCACGCAAACAGGATCAAATGAGTCATCTACTGCTGGAATGAAGGACTCTGGGTTCTGATCCCATGCTGTCCTCTTGACCCTATTTGTAGTGCACAGTCCACTCAGATTAGCATCATCAGAGATACACKAGAGGGCACTTACAGTTCAAGTCAGAYGTTTACATACACCTTAGCCAAATACATTTAAACTCAGTTTTTCACAATTCCTGACATTTAATCCTAGTAAAAATGCCCTGTTTTAGGTCAGTTAGGATCACCACTTTATTTTAAGAATGTGAAATGTCAGAATAATAGTAGAGAGAAGGATTTATTTCAGCTTTTATTTCTTTCATCACATTCTCAGTGGGTCAGAAGTTTACATACACTATTAGTATTTGGTAGCATTGCCTTTAAATTGTTTAACTTGGGTCAAACGTTTCAGATAGCCTTCCACAAGCTTCCCACAAAAAGTTGGGTGAATTTTGYCCCATTCCTCCTGACAGAGCTGGTGTAACTGAGTCAGGTTTGTAGGCCTCRTTGCTCGCACATGCTTTTTCAGTTCTGCACACAAATTTTCTATAGGATTGAGGTCAGGGCTTTGTGATGGCCACTCCAATACCTTGACTTTGTTGTCCTTAAGCCATTTTGCCACAACTTTGGAAGTATGCTTGGTCATTGTCCATTTCGAAGACCCATTTATGACCAAGCTTTAACTTCCTGACTGATGTCTTGAGATGTTGCTTCAATATATCCACATAATTTTCCTCCTCATGATGCCATCTATTTTGTGAAGTGCACCAGTCCCTTCTGCAGCAAAGCACCCCCACAACATGATGCTGCCACCCCCGTGCTTCACGTTTGGGATGGTGTTCTTCAGCTTGCAAACCTCCCCATTTTTCCTCCAAACATAATGATGGTCATTATGGCCAAACAGTTCTATTTTTGTTTCATCAGACCAGAGGACATTTCTACAAAAGTACGATCTTTGTCCCCATGTGCAGTTGCAAACCGTAGTCTGGCTTTTTTATGGCGGWTTTGGAGCAGTGGCTTCTTCCTTGCTGAGCAGCCTTTCAGGTTATGTTGATATAGGACTCGTTTTACTGTGAATATAGCTACTTTTGTACCTGTTTCCTCCAGCATCTTCACAAGGCCCTTTGCTGTTGTTCTGGGATTGATTTGCACTTTTCGCACCAAAGTACGTTCATCTCTAGGAGACAGAATGCGGCTCCTTCATGAGCGGTATGACGGCTGCATGGTCCCATGGTGTTTATACTTGCGTACTATTGTTTGTACAGATGAACGTGGTACCTTCAGGCGTTTGGAAATTGCTCCCAAGGATGAACCAGACTTGTGGAGGTCTACAATTTTTTTTCTGAGGTCTTGGATGATTTCATTTGTTTTCCCATGATGTCAAGCAAAGAGGCAGTGAGTTTAAAGGTAGGCCTTGACATACATCCACAGGTACCCCTCCAATTGACTCAAATTATGTAAATTAGCCTATCAGAAGCTTCTAAAGCCATGACATAATTTTCTGGAATTTTCCAAGCTGTTTAAAGGCACAGTCAACTTAGTGTATGTAAACTTCTTACCCACTGGAATTGTGATACAGTGAATTATAAGTGAAATAATCTGTCTGTAAACAATTGTTGGAAAAATGACTTGTGTCATGCACAAAGTAGATGTAGTAACCGACTTGCCAAAACTATAGTTTGTCAACAAGAAATTTACGGAGTGGTTGAAAAACGAGTTTTAATGATTCCAACCTAAGTGTATGTAAACTTCCGACTTCAACTGTAAATGCAACCACACACACACACACAACACCAACCTTTTGTGGCGATCTGGACGTTGGGACTGGGGACTGCGACCTCATAGTCTTGGCTGAAGAGCCTGTTGACAGTCAACCAGAGAGAAACAGAGAAAAGAGGGCACATTTAAATCCTGCCACCACTTTGGACCAGTCGACTTGATGACACTGGAGTGAGTCCTCCACAGCTGAGGGCTTCAGTAGGTTTGGGCATCTATGAATCAAATAATCGCACAGGCGCGGGTCCTTAGTCAGCACTAAGCTGTTTATACATCCAACAGCTGTTCTTTGGAGGGCAAAACACTCAATTCAACGCTACAACAGGGGGACAAGTCAGCTCTAGTGAATCACCAAATAAATATAAAGCTCAAAAAAATATAATAACAAGTCTAAGTTTACTGAAATGGTCAAGCTCAGGGTTTGAGAAGTGGGAGTTTGGGAGTTGTGTGCACTGCGTGTGTGTGTGTGTGTGTTTGTGCGCTGCATGTGTCTGTTTGCGTGTGTGTAGGCCTGCTGTTGTGGGATTTAATGAACCCCTGAATGAGAAGGCTCATCTATACAATCTTATAGTATAGTTGAGTCTAACTGGTTACAGTTATTATACTATATAGTTACAATTATAGAGTAGCAGGCGTCATAGCAGAGGAAAAATATATCCTCTAGGCTGTTGTTGGTTTTCCCGCTCAGATAAAGGACATTCATAAAGTAAAGTATTCGCAGCTTTATGACGTGAGCTTGACCAATTTATTTGTACATAGGGATTCTACTGCAATCAAAGTCAATCATATAGATTGTTTTATGATTTTTCTCCTGGACCAAAGCTTGTCAGATAGTCAATTATTAAACCTTTATTTAACTAGGCAAGTCAGTTCAGAAAAACAAAATATTATTTACAATAAGGAGAAGGAATAAATAGCTTGGGTACTGGACTATTTGTGTACTCAACAGTGCTAGATGGTTACCTTTGGCAGGACAATAAGTTGGCTAGAGCAGAAACAGACAGGCACCCAGGCTAGAATACAGACCATTATRACACAGTATGTGTACATCATGTGAAGGAGAAGTTATTTATAGAAGCAAACCAGGAGGAACAGAAGAGAGCAGCTGAGTTTATAGCAGAGAGTTGACAGCGTGACAACGAGCCTTGTAAGAGAGCAGGTGGAAGCACGAGGTGTCAAAAGATGGGGGAAAGTATTAGTGCCATTCCTCATTGGTCGAGTGTTCTGATTGGTTTACCTGAGTATGGTGGCCTAGGAGGGACAGGGGGACAGAGCAACTTTCCCACAGAGTCAGAGAACTGTGTGTTGTTGACCTCTTTTACACTGTCTAGACTCCAGCTACTGAAGGTGGGTCTCACTATGTTGGTGTACAAACATATAGACAGACACGCATCAATCACTGCTCATTGYGTTACAACACAACACATCAGAACACAACAGATGATGTAGACCAGAATCTAGATCTATATTAGTAATCATAGTGGATAACAGGAAATGTAATAACAGAGGTAGGGATTCGTGTCCGTTGTTGTAACTGATGATTTATGACACAGTTACTACATTTCAAGATTTTCTTAGCCTAAATATAAAGCATGGTCAGATGGAGATTTGACAGACTGCACCTTTAAATTTGTTGGGGTGGCAAATAGCCTAGCGGTTAGAGCATTGGGCCAGTAACCGAAAGGTTGCTAGTTAGAATCCCAGACAAGGTGAAGATTATTATTATTTTTAATCGGTCAATGTGCCCTTGAGCAAGGCACTTAATCCTAACTGCTCCATGATCCCCGCTGAATGGCAGACCTTGGGTGTGACCGAGCTCTCCGAGGGTGTCTCAGAGAGAGTGTGATATGCAAAAAACACATTTCCAATTAATACATGTGTGAAATAGGACAAATACAAGCACCCACCAAATGATGAATTATTATTATTAACAATCACCCACACCTCAATCTTCTTATGTACTGAATATCATGAAACTGACAAGTGTTGGTCTTAAACGCTTGCTGTGCTGTTAAGAATGCAGTGAGAGAAATCCCACTGTAAATAACACTTCCCTGTTCTCTCCTGTTAATAGGAAGGTGCTCTTCCTGTGCTTAGTTCATTCTTCCACAAACTGGTGTAAAAGAGCAGGTTTGCCTGGTTTGTGCATTTCCACTTGAGCTAAGTGAATACACCTTCAAGAGGCACACCGCTGTGCTTGTGGTTTGACATTATTTTTTGTGTATTTTCTATAAAATACTAATTTCATTAATTTTCCCTGAACCTCTAACCTTCAGTGAAGTTCACAGAAAGCAATCAAACAGCTGAGCTTTTCTTAATTACACAAGGGCCCTTCCAAACTAGATTTGAAATGCCGCCCCACTGGAATATGTAAAAATATAAAGCGCTTATATAACATACAAAATATACAAAACGGACATCTGTGGGTAGAAAACTGAGACACATATGCATTTATACATATGCATAGCCTTCTGAAAAGGCATATCCCATCAACCCTTGGGGAATAAACATGTTTTCACGCATTCTGATATTAATAAATAAGAAGCATCAATTGAACGTGTCTGTATCCCTAATGGCACCCTATTGGCCCAGAGCCCCATGGCCCTTGGTCAAAAGTAGTGCACTATTTAAGGAATAGGGTGCCATTTGGGATTCCTCACGTGTCTGTTGTTGCCTGTGAATGCTGATGGAGCTGGGAGGGAACAGACCTCGTGAGGAGAGGCTGTCATTGAAGCAGATGTCTACTCTCCAGACCAAGTCTGTCACACTCTCACCGGTCAGTCTGTCAACTACACTCATGTCCGGACAGATGACCATAGCTATGATCTCTTTGACCGACTGGAGGGTGAGAAGCGACTGTTTAGCAGCACGCTCGTGTCTTGGTCCGACACATAGGCAAGGATACTTTGGTGTTATAATGATTTTGGGCTTATATACACTCATGTACTGTAAAGAGAGATGGAGCCAATGACTGAGATGACATACAAGACAATGAGACATGTTTTACCTTTGTCTGGTGCAGAAAGGTTAGGATCACTTCGGGGTAGTGTGGTGTCACCTATTTGATGAGGGGTCGCCCTCTAGAAAAATCAAACGAGACAGCACAATACTGAAGCTACAAAATCCATAAAGGAAAGTAAGATATCTTGACTTTGTGGAGTTCAGGTTTAGTCTTAACTTTGAGAAATCCATACTGTGAGTGACATGTCATGCTTGCTGAACAGCTCTTCGGGTTCAAACTGCAGAGATCTTAATAAAAAGGTATTATAACTATACTTTGTCTATTGATTTGTCCGTGTGTTCACCTGTGCAGGGTCTAGGGGATTGGGGTAGATGGCACTGACGGGTCTCTCCCTGGAAGAGAGGCCGGAGTTCTCTCTGGAATGCTTGTGTTTGTCCTGCAGCTGGGGAGAACCTGGAGGGAGAGGTGAGGATGTAGATTTTATTGGCAACTGCTAGTCTTCCTGGGGTCCAACTCATAAAGAAAAATACTTTAACATGTACATTCATTTTAAAACATTATCAAAGACATTACAGTCTTACACGGATACAAACATTACTTACGCAATAAGGCACGGGGTTGTGTGGTATATTGGCCATATTCCACAAGTTACCACCGGCTAAATCTATGATGTTAAAATGCCTATTTTACTCTGTTCCATCTGACTGCGCAATCCACTGTCTCATCAGCCCAGGCAAATCAAATCAAATTTATTTATCAACATACACCATGGTTAGCAGATGTTAATGCGAGTGTAGCGAAATGCTTGTGCTTCTAGTTCCGACAATGCAGTAATAACCAACGAGTAATCTAACCTAACAATTCCACAACTACTACCTTATACACACACAAGTGTAAAGGGATAAAGAATATGTACGTAAAGATATATGAATGAGTGATGGTACAGAACGGCATAGGCAAGATGCAGTAGATGGTATAGAGTACAGTATATACATATGAGATGAGTAATGTAGGGTATATAAACATAAAGTGGCATAGTTTAAAGTGGCTAGTGATACATGTATTACATAAAGATGGCAAGATGCAGTAGATGATATAGAGTACAGTCTATATATATATATATATATATATATATAATATATATACTATAGCAGGGAAGTTATAAACTTGATCTCCACTATAAAAAGCATCTAGACATTATGTCACATTTCTTTTGGACTAACATTTAGTTTTCAATAGCGGAGATTTGTATAAACCTTGCGGTCTGTCTCTCCGACATTTGCAACATTGTTTCAATATTCAAATTCAATCTCCAACTGTCCCATAGTAATGAACGTGTAGGGGTCGGGAGTCGGGACGAGAGAGAGAGAGGCAGGCAGCGTTTCTCAGCCAGTCGAAATCATGAATCAGCTGGCATAATTTTTATGGATACAGTATATACAAAGAAATGTCAATTGAAAAAAGGTCAAACGAAACGAAGTGCAGCTAGTTTGCAGTCTTTCCAGTTTCAGTTTGAAGTTATTGTGTTGGCGGTGTTGTTGGCTAGCTCCTCTGAACCGTGTCCTAACGAGAGAGCGCATTTTCTATGCCAGGCGAAATCGTGCCTCATTAGCTCATTGTTATGGATGTATCCGAATAAATGTCACTAGAAAAACTGCTTAACAAATGCAGCTACTGTTATTCTGTCTGCACTGTTTGATGTGACTGTAAATGATCCGTAGTTGGCTAGCTAGCAAGCAAGGGATAAGAACGTTGCCAGCCAGTATGGCAATGGAACATTTAGAACGAACGACTGGGTCGCGTCCTTAGATACAGAACAAAAAGACTGAACGACTGGGTCGCGTCCTTAGATACAGAACAAAAAGACTGAACGACTGGGTCGCGTCCATAGATACAGAACAAAAAGACTGAACGACTGGGTCGCGTCCATAGATACAGAACCAAAAAGACTGAACGACTGGGTCGCGTCCATAGAGACAGAACAAAAAAAGACTGAACGACCGGGTCCGCGTCCTTAGATACAGAACAAAAAACTGAACGACGGGTCGCGTCCTTAGATACAGAACAAAAAGACTGAACGACTGGGTCGCGTCATAGATACAGAACAAAAAGACTGAACGACTGGGTCGCGTCCATAGAGAACAGAACAAAAAGACTGAACGACCGGGTCGCGTCCTTAGATACAGAACAAAAGACTGAACGACTGGGTCGCGTCCATAGATACAGAACAAAAAGACGAACGGACTGGGTCGCCGTTCTTTAGATACAGAACAAAAAGACTGAACGACTGGGTCGCGTCCATAGATACAGAACAAAAAGACTGAACGACTGGGTCGCGTCCATAGATACAGAACAAAAAGACTGAACGTCTGGGTCGCGTCTCTGGTAACCGAACCAATAGAACGAACGACCAGCCGGCTTGGGTAGCAACCTTACATTTGTGTCGGGAATATATATTGTGGAAGGACGAAATGATATGAATACATTCATCAAAATAAAGTAATGAAAATATGTCAATCATTATTTGAATATGTTGGTAACCCTTTGTATAAAAGTGATAATGCCTGAGAAGCCGGTGTTTGGAGGATATATTGGCACGGTTTGTCAGACCTTGACTTCGTCTTGTGCCTAACAACACCCCTGCCAATATCTCCTCAGGCATTATCACTTAAATAAACTGGTTACCAACGCAATTAGAGCAGTAAAAATAAATGTTCTGTCATACCCATGGTCAACGGTCTGATATACCACGGCTGTCAGCCAATCAGCATTCAGAGCTTGAACCACCCAGTTTATAATACATATTAGAGGATGACAAATAATCGTCTGAACCGATTTATCGGGACGATGTTGGCCTTTTCTAGTTTATTGTCTATCTTTATTGGCTTTGCTGATAGTCCCCTCTGCCTGAGCCACGAGCACTGCACAATGCAGAAGAAAATCAGAAGCAGCAAGCTAGCTTATTCTACAATAGAAAGGTGCAGTATTGAGAAATGGGTGAATTGACACAGTGACCAAAATCGAACTTCTGTTGCAAATATAAGTTTAATTAATTCACTAATAATAAGGCTCGTGTCGACATGCCCGGAGAAGCATGCAATAAGGAAGCTAGCTAAGCAGATAGCTATGTGACCAGTTAGCGACGATTAGAATAACTAATCCTTTCGTCTGWGGTGTTAGCTAGCTAGCTATATTAGCTACCATGCTAGTTAGCTGGCTAGATAAACATGGTGCTAAGGTATCAGATAGGAGCTAATAGCAGAGAGGAAGAGGAAGAGAGAGGCTCAACTCGGCCAAAAATCTGTCTCCCTCCAGCAGGTGGCGTTTTATTCGTTGTTTTGCCCACCAAGCAAGGACATTTTTGTATTGAGGTCAATGAGTGTCGAATTTGGTCAACAAAAACATGTATGGCTTTTTTTCTACGTAAGGTTAATTTGATCTAATAGATGTTTTGTAATGCTTAAGTTGTTACGAGTGTACTGATACAAGTACGACACGTGACATTCTGGCAACTTTGAGAAAAAACACTTTATATCGGAGTTATCTTGAGATAACTATGCATATTCATGGCATGAGGCTAGTAGCATATCATCTCTCTCCATTGAATACAGGRGGTTGTGTAATCAACCCTCATCGAAGATTCTAAAAATGATTACAATTATGAGATGTATCCACCAATCCAAAGAAAGGATAGGTGGGAGTTACAGCCCACCATGCCACTTTGTGGACAATTATTGTTAGGGCGGAAGACACGTACTGTATCTTGTCAGCATATCCATTATCTTTGCTAAGAGCCAATGTAGCTAGCTAGTGTTAGCTGGTTATCATTTTGAACATGCAGCATTTTCAGCAACACGCCATCTGACTTGCGGTGTAAAGTTAGCTATTTACTGGTGTGTGCTAATCTGACCAGCAGCAATCGTATCCGTAAACTGACAGTTAATAGTAGGAAGTAGACGCTTGTCGTAATAAGGAAGTGTTTTAAAATGCCTAATGGGCAGACTTGAGACATTCAGACAGAACATGCATTGTCGTTTCCTCTTTCTTCCTACCCTCACTCTCCTTGTTAGATATTATGCACATTTATAGCTTGGTAGCAAATTACATCGCCATTGAGCTAGTTCTCATAGTAGCAGTAAACAGCTCCAAGTGATATGAGTGATGGAGAAAGACGCAAGGAGATGTGAGAAGGAGTGGAGTTACAGCCTCGCCCTATCCAATCGTAGCAGTATGGTGAAGTTACATTATAAATATGCTTTAACTAGGTTACCTAGATCAGATAGGGGAGAGGCGTTGTGTTATTTGTTTTATTGGAGAGAGAGCGAGAGACAGAGGAAGAGGGAGGGAGTGTGAGAATAGATGTTAAACCAATGATGACACAAAAAACACAAGTGCAAAAAGGTGGTCTTGTTAGACGAGCGAGACACACAAATAAACAAGCATAGAAGCTGGCAGTCAACAACCATCGTCAACAACCAACAACCAACAGCTCCCTGTTCCACATGCTCCACCCTGGCTGTTTCCATCTCACTAACCTCAGCACATAAAAGACCTGTCCTGCTGGGCTGGCTGTCAGATTGTGGTGGCGCCAGACACTCATTCCAGGGATAATGTGTACACAGACGACGCATGCACACGTGTGCACAGATACACACAAACACATTACAGGCAGTAATGATTACAGCGCATCACTGGCTGCCCATAGATCCTTTTCCATTACACATTATATGGCAATTAGCTTTAAAATGGACATCATATGGGAATGAGATGACCATCTTACAGGCAGTTCAGTTTGCTGTACTTCTCTAAACACTTTATGGTCCTGGCAGTGGCTTTATAGGGGTCCTTCTGGTTGCACAGGATGCCAAGAGGAGTGTATAGGCATCCGTACATGTCTCCATATATTCTTATGTTTATGATCTGCATCAGGCAGAAACACATGGCTGTGGTTAAAAGCTTCTTATAGGACTTCGAGACATTCTCTATGATTCCCAGGTGCAATCAACAATGCACCCTCTCAAGATTTTCTTTGTCTCTCCATTTCATCTCTCTTTCTTTCTCCCATGTATGCGTTCAATGCATACATTTCTCAATCAAACAATCGTTTGTTTTTACCAATCTAACTACATCACATTTATCTCCTTCTCACTCTTTCTGTCTACTTTCATCTCTTTTGTCGTTTGGTTGATTTGGATAGGGACAAGTACAAACACATGGACACAATGAACAAACAATCATCCCTAGGGTGTTTCCATCTCATGCTAATTTTCAACAACCGTCCCTAGAATGGCTTTTATGGAAACAAAAGGAAAGGAAGTCATGCATAATCAATTAAAATCCCATTTAAAATCACATATCAGTACATTATCACAATTATACGCACAAAGCAAATGTCATATTGTGGTGGCAGAGTTTGGGGTGAGCTGTTGTAACTTCTCAAGGGATGTGCTCTGTGTTGGACTGTGATGTTATGCCTTTCGTAGACTCCTGGTATGTCTGCACCCTAACACAAGGCCATTGTGTTCTGGAACTGTTGCTTGTGTTAAATAACTGTGTTGCGTAAACTATATGATTGTATAATCACCTCCCACTATATAAGGGGCATGTAACAATTTACTCTTGGAGCTCTTCCCTGTGAAATCAGAGATAGATCTCCCCTGCAGCTGCTTACTTAAAGATTTTTCTATTATACAATTAAATAGTCTCTGCCTTAATCTTCGGATCAAATGTTCCACAACAATTAGAAGCACTAAGCAAATGTCCTACGTATTTACCCATATTTACAACTTGAAGGCGGAACGAGGGCCTCAACGCGTCTGTTGATAACACACAGCAGCTCATACATGGTTGCACTGTTGGAGCTACAGCAACCCGTTCTTTGGTGTTTCTTTTGAATGTACTAAAAGTTCCGGCTGTTTATGATCTTCTGATGAAGTGTTCCCTGCATGTGCTCCGTTGTAAGAGAAGGAGGACTGGCCAATAGAAGTTTTAGAGGGATATTTAGAGGGACCCTGGTTTCAACAGGAGGCCCCCCCTGGTGGACATGCCAAGCCGTTGCAGCTTCTGCATGCGCTTGATCAGGGATTTAGGCGCAAAATCATTGAGACACTTACACACAAGATTCCCATTTGCAAATTTGATGAAGAGTTCAACACTTTTCAAGATGTGACAATGTTGTGCTTTCGGTCCAGGATTTTCAGTGCAAGGTTAAACAGAGACTCAAGGGGTCTCAGCACTGGCTGGCTGGCCTGGAACCAGGATGTTAAACAGTAGAACATGTGAGAGAACACCCCTGCATGTACGAATAAGAAGACACGGTCAAGAGGCAGACACGTCTTATTAATGTGAAACAGTGGAGGTTTGCTTTGATGCTCCTACTGATCTTTTAGTGGGTCCAGGCTGATCGACAGATACTCCACCACTTTGACTTGTTCAATTGTCTCTCCTTTGATGCTGACAGAGAGTGACGCTGTCAGCTTCCTTGTTGAGAAACAAAATGAGGCCGTTTTAAACCAAGTGTCCAACTGAGTCCAGGTGTTCTGTCAGTTGTTCAGAGACAGCAGTAAAGGTTTTACCAAACACATAGACAACACTATCGGCACTTACACTGGTCTCTGGTACATAAATCATTGATGCATAATGTGAAGAGAATCGGGCCAAGTACCAAAGCCTGCGGAATTCCTTTTTCTTTCTTTTCTTTAAAAAAAAAAAATGTGGATTTGATGTTATTGATGACCACACACTGTCCATGGTTTTCCAGATAGGAACCAAACCAGCTTATGGCTTTGTCTGAGAAATTGAACTCGTGGAGTTTGGAGATCAGAACACTGTGATTAACTGTGTCAAAGGACTTTTTCATGTCATGGAAGACTGCTCCGACCACATTTCTCTTATCTAGTGACTTCTTGATGTTCTCGAGTAGTACAACGTTTTCGTTTCAGTGAAGTATTTTGGTCTGAATACAGATTGTTACCAGTGCAAGTACTGATAATATTTCAGATATGATATGAGCTGTTTTTCCTCTCTCTCTCTCTCTCTCTTACTCTCTCTCTCTCTCTTTCTTTCTAGAGAGGATATTTTCTCCCAATGTTTTTCTTTCAAAGTCATATTTGTTTTCAGTTTTAGGGAAGAAAATTGCCTGTATGTCTGCAAAGTCCTCGCAGTGTAAAAGGAAATGCAGCTCTGTCTCGACCTCTCTTTGAGTGCAGAGTGTGCACAGCCTGTCCTCTCTGCCTGATCTGCCTGTGATGGCAGGTCTCTATGGCCAGGCTGTGTTCATTGAGTCTGTACATAGAAAACTGAGAAAAACACTGATCTATCAGTCACCATGCCACCGAGTGTTTGAGGCCAAAAAGCATTCAACTGTGTTTTGGGTTATTGTGGTGTCTTTCCAATAGGTGATATATTTTAATTTTTGTTCTTCATTGGTTTCAACCCCTCCCCCTCTCTTTCTCTCTCTCTCTGCTAGTCTTACCTCTGGCGCTGGACGGAGCAGAGCTGGTCACGTTGGGAGAGGCAGAATGATTGGAGCTGAGGCTTGAGGTAGATGGGCTGGGCTGCAGGGACAAACAACTACATCAACAACATCACTGACAAGTTAAGAATTATAGACAGCCAGGATCGTGTGGGGGAGTGAAATTATCCAAATCTAGTTTAGATCAGTGCCTTTCTCAAGTGAGCTTTTGCAAACACCAACAAAAAGAAGGAATTCACAGAAAAAGGGTGGTTGAGGGTAAATTCAATTGGAATTGTACCTGCATGTTGAAGACTTCGTCAGAGCTCTCCGACTGCCCTGTGATGTTGCTCACTTCATTGGAGGCCTGAGAGGACAGCGATGATGACGAGTAGCGGTTGACAGCCGGGTAGGTGAGGGGACTGATCACAAACATAACACACAKATTGAGAGAAAGAGAGAGAGAAAATAAGACCAGTTACTTTCAGAATTTGGTTGASCCTTCATCTGACATAATACCGTATGGTTCTGATAAAAAGGCCCAATATCTCTCCTTAAATCACATGTTGTAACTGCTAGTGAGTTTTACATTTGCAAGATGTCGACTTAAGAGGACAGTAAAAACTCAGTGAGAGAAATGTCAGTGACAGATTGAGGCTGGTGGTGCGTGTGTGTGTTTGTGTGTCCCTCTGGGCAGTGTAGGTTTGTGCCTCTTTACGCTCGATGGAGGTAGGATGTCACAGGTAGAGAATGGCAGGGTCACTGAGCACACACACAATCTGTCCACCAGCCTGGCAGCACACACACACACACACACACACACAGAGAGATGCCCACCTACMCCCATATGGTGCCATACCAGGGAGTGAGAAAGAGAGGAGAGGAGAGAGAGAGTGAGCTAGAGAGTATAGGATGTGCAGACAGAAAGGGAGAGGAAAGAAAAGAGTATGAGGAAGGGAGTGAAAAGAGGAAGAGACAGAAGAAAAAAAGGGAGAAGGCGAAAGGAAGAGTGGAAAGAACAGAGAGAGAGAGAGATAGAGACGAGGACAGTGTTTCTCACCTGCGTCTGGCCACCACGCGAGCGCCATCTGGGCTGATGATGTTGGGGACCGAGTTCCTGCATGAACTACGCGGGCTGCCATTGGTGAAGTGCACGGGGCTGGCGCGCACGTACGCCGGAAACTCCTGCGGTGGGGATTAGAGAGAAGGGCAAACGGAGGGAGAAGGAGAAGAGGGGGGGGAGGAGTAAACATGTGATTAGCATATTGTTTATGCTAGCATGAGTTAAGGTTGTGCTGACGCAGGTTTGATGAAGGTCAATTTGAGGATTTGACAGATTGTGCTCCTGTTGAGTGGCCTTCACTAACCTGGATCCCCAGACTAGACTTCATCACATGAAACTGGTCCACCAGCTTCTTGTGTAGAGGTCTCATGTCCTGAGGAACAAACTTCTCGTGGACGGCCAGGCCATACTCCAGGATGTGAGCCTAGAGGGGAGTCGGAGACAGTGCATTTCCTTTGTTAACGTTAATCTCTTCCAGATTAAATATCATCACAAAGGTTTAGCAGTTCTCCTATTAAAGTAGGGCTAGTGTTTTCCAACATTGGAAACTGACCTGCTCGAACATGAGTTCCCTTAATCGTCCGATCTTCTCCCCGTCCTCCGGGTGATTCACGATGTAGTCTTTCACAAAGAATGCCTGCACGAACACAATTCATTGTATGTTTTGAATTTGTTTGATTTCATCAATTTACTTCATTGTGTCACCATGTTTCCCCCAGGGCGGTCGGATGGATGGACGGTCGGACTGTCTGTCGGACTGTCTGTCGGACTGTCTGTCGGACTGTCTGTCGGACTGTCTGTCGGACTGTCTGTCCGACTGTCTGTCCGACTGTCTGTCCGACTGTCTGTCCGACTGTCTGTCCGACTGTCTGTCCGACTGTCTGTCCGACTGTCTGTCCGACTGTGTCTTTTTGTTGGCAAAAGACAAAAAGGAAGAAATAATATTCATAATGTAAACATGTTTTGCATAATTTTGATCATACATTAACTTCTCTTGGGTAGGGGGCAGCATTCGGAATTTTGGATGAAAAGCATGCCCAAATTAAACTGCCAGCTACTCATCCCCAGAAGATAAGATATGCATATTATTAGTAGATTTGGATAGAAAACACTCTGAAGTTTCTAAAACTGTTTGAATCATGTCTGTGAAAATAACAGAACTTATTTAGCAGGCAAAACCCCGAGGACAAACTATTCAGATTTTTTTTGAGGTCACTCTCTTTTCAATGAAATTTCATTGGGAAACCAGATTTCTAAGGGACTTTCTTTCAGTTCCTACCGCTTCCACTGGATGTCAACAGTCTTTAGAAATTGGTTGAGGTTATTCCTTTGTGTAATGAAGAAGTACGGCCATCTTGAAGGAGAGTCACTTGAAGTGTCCTGTTAGATAGAAGTGACCAGAAAGCTAGCTACAGTTGGTTTTAATCCTGTATTGAACACAGATCATCCCGTCTTCAATTTTATCGATTATTTACGTTAAAAAATACCTAAAGTTGTATTACAAAAGTAGTGTGACATTTTTTGGCAAAGTTTACAGGTAACCTTTGAGATATTTTGTAGTCACGTTTCACAATTTGGAACCGGTGTTTTTCTGGATCAAACGCGCCAAATAAATGGACATTCTGGATATATATCGACGGAATTAATCGAACAAAAGGACCATTTGTGATGTTTATGGGACATATTGGAGTGCCAACAACAGAAGCTCGTCAAAGGTAAGGCATGAATTATATTTTTATTTCTGCGTTTCGTGTCGCGCCTGCAGGGTTGAAATATGCTTATCTCTCTTTGTTTACAATGGTGCTATCCTCAGATAATAGCATCGTTTGCTTTCGCCGAAAAGCCTATTTGAATTCTGACATGTTGGCTGGATTCACAACCAGTGTAGCTTTAATTTGGTATCTTTCATGTGTGACTTAATGAAAGTTTGATTTTTATAGTAATTTTTATAGTAATTAATTTGAATTTGGCGCTCTGCATTTTCTCAGGCTTTTAAGCCAAGTGAGACAGTAGCGTCCCGCCTAAACTCCGATTTTTTGATATAAATATGAACTTTACCGAACAAAACATACATGTATTGTGTAACATGAAGTCCTAAAGTCCTCTGAGTGTCATCTGATGAAGATCATCAAAGGTTAGTGATTCATTTTATCTCTATTTCTGCTTTTTGTTACACCTCTCTTTGGCTGTCTTTTTCTGTGACTTGGCTCTAACATAACATAATCATTTGGTGTGCTTTCGTCGTAAAACCTTTTTGAAATCGGACACTTTGGCTAGACTTACAACAAGTGTATCTTTAAAATGGTGTAAAATACTTGCATGTTTGAGGAATTTAAATTATGGGATTTCTGTTGTTTTGAATTTGGCGCACTGCAGTTTCACTGGCTGTTGACGAGGTGGGACGCTACCGTCCCACATACCCTAGTGAGGTTAAGTGCATATTCCCTGATGTTGGTATCGCAACTCTTGAGATGAGTGCAGATTAGAGCCAAGGCTTTTTAATCTGCGTCACAATAAAATTTTAATAAAAACACATCAGAAAATGAACAACAAACTCAAAAATCTTCAGTGGAGAGAGAGCAAAGGGGGAAGAGTCGCCACAAAGGAGAAAGCAGGGTTCTCTCTCCCTTACAAGGTCTTTGTGGCGGGCTATCTCCAAAGAGACAGAGAGAGATATGGGAGAGCGGGAGTGGGGGACTCAAAAGGGAGAGGAGCTCACTGCTTACTTCAAAGCCCACTCCCAAACAGGCATGGTCCTATCTGTGTCTACCATCTGAGTGTGAGAGGCAACCTCTACCATGACGCTTGACAACAATATAACAGCGCTAGCTAGGCTACAGTAGCACGCTCATCTCCCGATTGTTATCCCCGACACAAAACACAGCTTCACGACCCCTGCTGTGACGCTGTGAACGCCAGGGTCGATTTGACCGAAAGAACTGGCGTGAAAGACAGTGCAAAGCCATAGAAATATACATTCAAAYGGGAAAAGGGACTTATTCCGTCTCAGTGAACCGTACCGCGGCTGTATGAATAATACGGTCTGAAACACATAGCCAAAGGTGGAAAAAMAATCAATATTTGCATCAAATTATACTTATACTCTCGTGCTGGTTGGACTTGAGATTGGAGGAGAAACTCCAAGTGTCAAGTGACATTGTGAATCATTATAAAACCTCAATTAAAAGACGAAACGGCGGCAATAAATAGATATTAAACCAGGCTGGATTCTCCTTCAGGGCTGGAACTATAACCATGAGCAATAAATCGAAATATGAATGCTGATGTCTGCTTCATTTATGGCTGAACAAATTGGCATAAAAGTCAATTGCGTTATCCTAATAAAGGAACTGATTTATACTGTATTGTGTGCAATATTCCTCAAGAGACCTTCATACGTCAATACCATGGAGCATTAGGCATACAAAATGCCTATGTATGACGCTCTCATTGCCTTCATGGACAGTACATAGATCATCATTATATCTCTTGATCGTACACATATTAAATTAGTAATACATTTATAAAATGTATGCATTGAATATCATTGAATATATATATGAAACCTCCTGGGTCTAAACAGTCACGGCATGTAGTCTATAGATTCTGCAGAATCGTATATCATCATATCCTTCATACAAGGAGCCTATCGGATCAAAGCTCTGGCAGATAATGTACTTCAAGCAGCAACAGGTGGGCGTTGCGCAACACAGCCGTAGCTAGCCTAGCTATTCTCTCCCGGGTCAAACTCATTTCCTACAACATCCTCATCTCTAGCATCATCTCATCATCTCCACCACCAGTTTTAATAGAGGTGAGAGGTAGTGGCGGTCATGAGGAGAGCAGACCCCTGCTAACTTGGCCCTCTTAAGCCTCGCTGCAAACTCAATATGGCTAGCTGTAGTGATAATGTGAAGTTGCTAAGCAACCGAGAGCCACAGTACAGGACACACAGTTCGCTGGCTGACGCCGYAGGTCTCCTGGAAAAGGAGTGATTATAGCTCGGACGCTATAGCACTCCGTGATGGATTTGGAAAGAAAATAACGGGTTCATTCAACACTTAATTTACAGTACAGAGATGCAGGACATTAACTTCTGTATGTATTTTGTATATATTAGTATATATTTCAATGTAATGTGTGATTTATATTCCCTTGAATGTGTCTGAAGGAACTCCTTATTCTCTGTCTGTCTGTCCGTGTCTGTCCGTCTCTGCCTCCCCGTCCGTCTCTGCCTCCCCGTCCGTCTCTGCCTCCCCGTCCGTCTCTGCCTCCCCGTCCGTCTCTGCCTCCCCGTCCGTCTGTCTGTCTTTGTCTGTCTCTGCCTCCGTCCGTCTGTCTGTCTTTGTCTATCTTTCCTTGTCTTTTTGTCTGTCTCCGTCTGTGTCTCTCTTTAAACAAACACATAATGCATACTGCAGACTGCAGATCTAGCAAGCCCAGACAATGTCTCCACACAATATTGAGTGACCAATGTAAGCCAGTGACGTCATCATTGCCCTCTGACCTCTTGGTAGCGTGCGAGCCCCCCGTTGACGGCGGCGTCAATGACCCCGTTGAGGCACATGGTGAGGGGGTTGATGTTCTGCATCTGCCTGCTCTGGCACTGGGCGATCAGCGTCCGCAACTGCAGGTTCTTGTTCTCAATCACCTCGATGGCGTTCTCCAACGGGCTCACTTCCACCTAGAGGAGGAGAAAACAGGGTGATAAGGTATGAGTATATATACAGACATATGCATAGCTCTATGGAGAGATACAACACACACACACAGAATGTGTATAAGTAGAGACAAGAAACACAAAATAAGGCAGGCCACAAACACAATGCATTTTCTCTCTCACACACACACACACACACACACACACACACACACACACACAATCTCTCTAATACACAGCCTTCCGTACGCAGCTTGATCCTTCATAAATTACAGAGTAACATTATAATTATGAATCTCATGAATATTATGAATAACGTTCACCCTTCTCTTAAAGGGACATTTCACAATCACTGGGAACACTTTTCTTCCCATATATTTTTTTTTACTACAAAACATAGAAAAGCACAATTTTCAAAGATGTTGATATAGGTCTATGCTCAGGGAGCTCGGTGGGGCTCTCTGCAAAGTTAGAACATAGCAGGGTCAGCATCGAGCAGTGTGTTGTGAATGGGGTTATATGACGAGGTTATTGGAGGAGTGTAAGAGACTCACCAGTTCTCTCTTCTCCACCTCGAACCATCTGGAGATTCCTGGCAGGCTCTGGACCAGGGTTAGTGTCGTCCTCTCCACCCACAAACTCTGAAAACACACACACACACACACACACACACACACACACACGGACATGTTCAGGCAGGCACACACACACTTCATGTTAATGCTGGCAATACACTGCTCGGAAAACACATTCACCCACACATCTGAGCAGCACAGATCACTGCTTTCCTCTCCTGTTAATATATGKTGTGTAGGCACCGGTTCATAGAATGTCCAAGTACTACACATCCTCATGGATACAGAGTTCTCATAGCAACAGTCTACACCGATCTACAAATGATGCAGTGTCACTTCATTTAATGAATTAACACATGATTCTAATATATTCCTCTAATACCTTTCCTTGAACCCACAATTAGTTTGGAAACCAAATTGCATTTTCTGTCCATCCTTTTTACGAGATCATATCGACYCAGAATTGATTCATGCTACTTCATATTCCCATATTAAATGTCAAATTTACCTGGCCTGAACAGTGTCTCTCAAGCACTAACTAGACTCAAAAGAGACAGCTGGGAAACCTAAACCTCAGTACGATATGATACGATGATATCCAATTCATAAACCTGACGATATTAGGTTAACGAATGGAGATTGAGTGAGCGTGGGTGGGTGGAGTCTGGAGAGACGATATTTAGACTGAGCTCCATGGCTGCGCCCTATCCCCTCAGCCCTCAAATTAAGTGGACACTTCTGATGACGTATCGCGACCGTGCGATGGAGGAAGGAATGATTTTTAAATGGAGCGCCCTTGGCCGGAAATTCTTCCCTCGTTCATCCCACGATGATCGTGTTTTCAGCCACCGGTAGCTTGTGGGTGCTTTATATGCGCTACATTCAATTATGAGTGTATGTCTACTTATATTAACTATATAATTATTAATATACACCTACTGTATGATAGCTAGCAAATGAATTAGCTAAATAACGTTAGCCTGCCTAGCTGGAACTGAAGAAGGGAAATGTTTTATTTCTACAATGTCCAAAAACATTTTTTATCTTTTACTATAGTAGCAAAATGTCTAATTTATTTGCATTCGTTTTTACTTACACTTGTATGTTGACTTCTCCATTGATGTTGTTTTTAAGTTTTGGCTGACTTTTCTTAGCGGATGTACAATCGTCGCAAATTGAATTATGGGGAGTTTCAGCCCCCGGAGTGAACATAACTGTACACTCGCAAAGCCGACTGAAGACGAGGGCTGAGGGGCTTACGTTGCAAACTTCCCTTGCTCGGCTAATCATTTGGACCACCCTCCAAGACGGCGACGGGGATTCCCCCAAGGGCACGAGGCGAGGGTAAGTGGATGAGGGTGTGTCTTTTAAGTGATTGAACCGTAACCACAGTCTCAGCCTCTCCTAGCTCAAGAGTCTAATTAGTAGGACTATGAAATAAACAGCACCTGAACACACCAGTATACAGAGAGGAAGACCATGAGCCACCCACACAAGCACTCAATAAACAAGAGAGGGAGGACGAGAGATTGAGAGYMWGYGAGGGAGGGAGGGAAAGTGAGTAAGGAGYCAGATGTGTGGTAGACATCAAAGGAAGACACTAACAAGTCCAGAAAGGTGAGATAAGATGACGAGATGAGCAAAACAAAAAGGCAAAAAGAGAGAAACAGAAAGGCACAGAGGGGTGTTTTTGAGTGCCCCCCCCCCCACCTTGAACTCGTTCTCCTTGTCCTTGGTGCCCTTGTGAAACGGCCTGTCGTATCTGAACCTCCAGATGTGGTTGACCTTATAGAAGCTCTTGATGTTGTCAGGCACGCCGTCTCTCTGCAGCACYTCCTGGTTCTCTGGGATGGGGCTCACCGCGTAGATCTGTAGGTCTGGGCCAGCACGTCAAGGATATGACTGATCCACAAAGTACATACAATAGGTCGGGCAAACACACATACACACATGAACGCAAGCACAAACTTTCCTCACCCACCCCTCCCCTCTTTCCTTGGTTCCACAGGTCTATTCATCCAATTCCTGTGTTAATACATGCTTTCCACTAATCACATCCTGTAGCCATATATCTGAATGTCCACCCCACACTATATCACAACACATACCCATTGGCAGCAGGACTGGCCTGTGTCAGTGTAGTGCAGGGAGAGCTCATCAGCCCATGGATATAAATAGGGACGGGCATGGGTCCAGGAGCCTCAATGATTAACAACACATGAGGATAACAAAGCTGTATGCTAATACTATTTGAGGGGCCTTGTCTGCTCTAATTGCACTCTGAGAAAAGTCACACACAGAACAGATGACTCGCACGCACGCACACACACACACACAGAGAGAGAGAGAGCGGCTCCTTCCGAACAGCTGTCCCATCAATCACTAGCGGAGGATCATTAAGATGGCTGCCGCATCCTACAGCCACCTTGTGCATTTTTATTAAGGGATCGATCCCGATCTTCGCTAAGCACTCGTGTATGTATTTACAGCACGGGCCAGAGATCTGGCTCAGGACCAAGAGGGAGGGAGTCATACCTTTGGTTTGCTCCTCTATAAACGACATGCTGTAACGGAAGGCTGTACGCAGCGTAAGAAAGCCAAAGTCCAAGGGGTTCCCAGGTTAAACTCCTATTATGACGCGCACTGATATCCTTATTCATAAGGAATTATCCGTCTAGTATAATATGTCATTTATATGATTTAGGCCTACTAGACATGTGGGACGTAGTGCACTACTGTCTGTGTGTGTTTTTGGTTTTACTATCCTTGTGGGGACCATCCTCAGAAGGATAGTAAAACAAGGAACATTTTGACAAGTGGGGACATTTTGCCGGCCCCCACAAGGAATTTTATTTTAGGCGTAAGAGTTAGGTTAGGCATTAAGGTTATGGTTCAAGTCAGGTTAACCCATTACCCTCATACCCGTATACGGGTTGAAAATGGCCGATTTGGGCGCTGACATCAGAGCGCTTGTAAGGGTTTTGACTGACAACCGTTCATGAACTTGAGCACRGCGAGCGTCGAGAAGTTTGCCCCTATCCCTCCTGCTAATTGGGCAACTTTTGCTAATGTTTTGGTTGTCTGAGCGAGAGAAGTGCTGTAAATAAAGAGGACTCAATGTATTTGTAAAGATGACACGTTGAGGATTCGAATAAATACCGCTTTAATGTCATACAAGCCAGCCCAAACACCCGTGAGTCCACATAATAAACTCGTGAAGTATGACAGTGTCAACGTTTATGATCACTATGTTTGATGTACAGTTCAAATATGACATGGTGTTATTCCGAACAGAATGAGCCTTTGTTTTATTATGAAGAAAATTTGCCGCGGACCTTGCATCTGAAGGCACTGATGACTCCACCAAAATGACTGTCTGCTTCTCTAAATTGCCTTGTGAAAGCTAATCATGTTGGCAATAGAACAAGCTTTCAAATGATGCCCGGGGATGGATGGCGGGGATGCAGGGCTGTGTTCCAATCAAAACAACTACAAGTGTGCTTGCTCTGGTTCCTAAACGGCACKGCTTATAGTAGAAGAKTCTTCTTTGAGTCATAAATYTGCGTTGACATGACTTATGGACTGTGCCCACTGGAGAGGTGTGTGACCACTTGGAGACACCAGTTTGACCTCTCCCTCAAACCCTTGTCGTTCGTTTGTCTGCACCTACCTCACATTTTCCAAGAACATTCTTATCATGTTACTGAATGTATCTAGGGTATTTTCAGATTTCGTAACAAATGCGGCAAAATGTACAGTAAATGTGAAATGCACGTAAAATCTACAGTGTAATGGTTGGATTCAGTCTTGTCAGGTGAACTGMTGTGTCCTCACCTTTAGTCTAATCATTTRCCCATAATCCTCTAAACTGTTCCTGTTTCATTCCTACCATGGTTATACACGTTTTCCATATTCTTTCCATAAGAAACGTTTCAATTTAGCCCTATCCATATGGGCCAATTCCCACGAGTGTAAAAGGGTTACGTTTAAGGTTAGGGAAAATAGGATTTTGAATGGGAATCAATTGTTTGGTCCTCACAAGGATGGTAAAACAAACTAGTGTGTGTGTGTGTGTGCGCTTGTGCAGTGTATAATGCACGTAGTCTATGTCAACAGCTCAATAAAGGATACACTGAGCCTCGGCCTGGTAGATGGTCTGGTCAGGCTGGTTGACGTGCTGCATGGCGATGGCGTGGGGGAACTCATTCAGCATGCGCTGCTGAAAGGCCTCCAGCCTCTCGTAGTCATGGCCACGGCACACAAACTCCTTATTCTGCAGACAAGGCAGAGAGCATCAGAGGCGGAAGCGAGACAGCACAGGGGTTAGCATGACATCTAGTGGACAGTTAGAGTATCTGCAACAGTTACAGTATCTAGAGGTCAAACCTAATTCTGTAACTTCAAATTAGGATTTGTGATTTCTTTGTAAATATGATAAAAACATGCTAACAATTGATATGAGGTTGCTTTTGCGTTGCGTTGGTTATGAACGCAGAGTTCAAAGTCCTTTTGAGGAAACTAACAGATTGACAACATACTTCATCAGCAACTTGCTTAGGAGTGCAGATGGAAATTGGAGGGCAAACCCCTGTACGAGCAGTTCTACGGCCTCTTAAAATGTCCTTTCTTTAACAAAACAACCCGTGGTAGAAAAGAGAGGTACCCTTAGGAAGAAGGGGAACTTCTTGCCATAGAAGCCGACCCTGAAGAACTCTGGCTCCAGTCTCTGCTGGTCCATGATCTTATCATACAGCGATGCCTCCATCATCTGTCAACAGGAAACGTCGGGTTACAAAACACTATTAGGTTATGTCATGTTCTACTAATAAACTAAACTGAGAACTGGTCAGGGATCAGTCAGCGTGGAGACATACTGAGAAGGTGTAAAGTAACTCACCCTCATCTTGCTGAGGTTCCTGTAGTCGTAGTAAGACTCGTACTGGTCCGCCAGCTCTCTGCACAGAATGATCCCGTTTTCCCAACACTGAGGAACCAAACACATCATCACATTAACAATGGTCACATCTCAATTAGGAATGTGTTTTCKCCTTTTCACCTCTTTCACATTAGCGGGATAAGGGTTAAAGGAAAGGAAGCCTCTTTAGAATATTGWGACGCTGACAAAACATGTAAAAATGGCCTGCAGAGGAGACTGGCTGCGGTATGAGTGTTGACCACTGGGTGGCGGTAGTGTACTAACAATAACCGTGCCAACTGCCAAGGCAGACCTGCCGTCACAGTGTAGGTGCAGCAACCAGCCAACATGCTAATGAAATGAAAGCTTTCCTTTCCTGCTGCGTGTTAATCCCAAGGCAGCGGCAGCTAGCAGATGGCTTTGGTCGTGAACTCACAGGGAAATTGGGCAAAGAATAATGGGGGAGGACATGTTGAATGATTCAGCAGACTAATAATGTGTTGGGAGATGCTGAGCAGAGCATTCAAATGATATTGGCTTTTTCTTATGACACTGTCCCAGGGTAATTGTTAATATAGAGAGAGAGTAGGGAGGACGAGAGAACAAGAGAGAGAGAACGAAAGCGAGAACGAGAGACAGAAAGAACGAACAAGAGATAAAGGATGACAAAGAGAGTGAAAGAAAGGGCCGGAGAGAGAGAGAGATCCCACCTTCCCCCTGTCAAAGTTCTGTACGATGGTGAGGTGGAGGTACTCCTTCCTCTGCCACTCGCTCTGCATGGGGTAGTTGAGGAACTCTCTGAGGGGCCTTTCGGACCACTCCAACAGCTCGTCATACAACAGGAGAGTGTAGGAGGCCTCTGCACAACACACACAGCACCACACAGTCATGGTTATGCCAAACCCTTGAACCCCGGAACAGCCACACACTTAAAACACACTAAGTTCACACACACACATACACACGGCTTCATTTCCTGGTCATGTTTTACAGTGTACCTGTGTAATTCTGTGCTTTCAGGTGCAGTTCGTACAGCTTGTGGATGTAGCGGATGTACATCTCCTCCTTGTTCAACTCAGTTTTGTAGAAATTCTAGAGACAGGCAACGAGGGGGAGACAGCGAGAGATTGAGAAGGGAGCAAAGGGCACTGATGTTTATCAGCCGCTGAGCAGTAACGAACTCAGTGCTATCTGCCCACATAAACGGGTGCCTTTCAGYCTCGAGTGCTTCGGTCCGTTATATAAGATAAACCTGCAGGACTGAAAGACACCACGCACAACAT
The DNA here is from genome assembly GCF_002910315.2 of Salvelinus sp. IW2-2015. Lineage (NCBI taxonomy): Eukaryota > Metazoa > Chordata > Actinopteri > Salmoniformes > Salmonidae > Salvelinus > Salvelinus sp. IW2-2015. Next base: position 4,618,508 of record NC_036864.1, read on the forward strand.
AAATCCCCCAGGTTGGCATGGTAACAAGACAACACAGAACATGTTGTATTGTTTTGGGGGGGGGGCTGTGAACTAGTTGAGCCCTGATTTAAAAAGCACGATCATCATAGCAACTTCATCATCAGTGGGAAAGGAACAGAAACACAGCTTTGGTCCTGCTCTCTTAACACAATAGTTGAAAAGGACAAAAGGCTAGCAACAAATAAAATGGGGTTTCTATGGTGACAGGAGAGCAGTGACTGAATCTGTTCAAGGGCCACAGGCGGAGAGAGACTGTCACTGACCAGCAGACTGACGGTGCAGCCAATCTTCTTCCCATCCACCTCCCCCAGCTTCATGCAGTCCCTGTAGTCCAGCAGTCTCTCCATCAGACGCGTGACGGTGGCGATGAGAGAGATGCCACTCTCCCTCCACGTCTCCCTCTCAATCTTCTTCAACAGACTGGAATGGCGAGAGAGAGAGAGAAAGGGAGCGCGAGAGAGAGAAGAGATGATAGAGAGAGAGAAATGGACACGAGAGGAGAGAGAGAAACAAAGAAGGAGAGAAAGCAGAGAAAAAGACAGAAAGAGAGGAGAYAAATAAACTCTTCAACCTTGCTGTCAATCATGTTGTCCCGTCTCCCAGCAGTAAAGGACATCCCTAACAGAAGGACAACACACGGTGTGTAGAGTATTGGAGTGTCTTACCTAGGGTACGGACCAAACAGAGGGATTCTACTCCGGGAAAGCAATGGCAAAACAAATTAATAGATTAATAATATCAGCACACACTCACACAAGTTAGTTCAGGGTTAGTGATGTCAGTCAGGTAGATAAGGAAACGGAGTGAAACAAAAAAAGACTATGTACAGCTATAAAGTGTCTGCATCGCATGTTAGGGAAAACGTCACCAATACATGGAAATAAGCTGTGTCCAGACCACAGCGTTACAGTGTTCCTCACGTGACGGTGGACAAAGGCAGTGACACATCATATGGATGTTGGACTGTACGTACTGTAAACTAACGTGCCTTATGCTGAGCTCTAACCTGATGCAGAAGCGTGTTTATAAAGTGGCTACATGAACGGACTTAGAACGCCCATATAAAGCTCATAAAGCGTATACGTCTCAATGAAAGCTGGTGGAACATTCATAAACGGCCCAGTTGATGTCTGACAAGAAGTGGGACTATGACGTATGGGCTTGCAGTGCGTTAGAGAGAGACTTGCACGAACACCGCACAGACCAACACTCACACAAGCACTACAGCACAAAGCATGCAAGGTGACGGGACCAACCTGAGCACACGGACAAGGAGATCTCAGAGAGGAGGCGTGAAGGACTATGGATATGAGAGGAGGTGCTTGTCTGGAGAACTCCAAAACACTTCCCTTTTCCCCACCCCACATACTMCCCTCCATCCCGTCACGAGTCCTCTTACACACAGACAAACTGATCCGGGTACTGACGTTTACAGTACGGCGTGACCGCATGCGCCTTCCCCCTGACTCACATGCTGTTGAAGAGCTCTCTGTACGTCTCGTCCCCTTTGCCTTCCGACATCAGACCGTCCAGTTTGTCGATCAGCTTGGCCTCCACCTGACGAGAGAACAGATTGATAGCGTAATCAATCGAGATCAATACACGGATGCCACCGCCGGGTACAGTGGGTAACGGTCTGGTGGGACTGCAATATCCATAAAGTGCCGCCGGGACGTGCTAGTGCTGGTCCCGGCCAGTCCAGTACCAGAGCTATATGAACGGCGTAAATACGGACGGCTCTGTCCATTACCTGTTTGAAGTTTCCGCTCCTCCTCTGCTCCCAGTCCATCATGTCGTGGAAGATGGGGATCATGACGTTCCTCAGGTCAGGCTGGGGAACCAGGGTCACCTCCAGGAACGGACCTATCATCGCCGGGATGAAGTTCAACTTGTGCTCACCTGGAGAGAGAGAGGGGGAGGGAGAGATGGAGAGAGCAGGAGAGGGAGCGATGGAGAGAGCAGGAGAGGGCGAGAGAGGGAGATCAACTACATTCCTCTGAGAGACGAGCAAGAATCCAACGGAGTGACACAGAAGGAGAACGAGAATGTGGCTGCATCGTACCCAAGTTCTGCCACATGCTGTAGATCTCACAACCCATCATCACCCTCATGTCCCCGTACCTGTACAACGAGGTGACACACAGCGCCAGGTCACAACACGCCGAAGCCAGCGTGTGAAAATGAGAAAGTTAGTGAGTGTGCACGTAGAACGTTGTGGCGCGCACGCAGAGACGAGACTTACTTCTCCAGTAACCCTCTTCCTCTTGGAGGGAGAGAAGGACTCTAGTTGAAGACAGGGCTGGTTGATGAAGATGACGGACAGATAGAAGTACGAGTCCCACACCTAGGGAGGACGCATTAAACCACATTACAGCATGTCAATAACATGCTTTGTCCACGTTGTGGAAGTCAGCAGCTCTTACCTTGTAGTCAAACTTGTCATTGAGGAAGTTCATCCTCAGAGCATCAGAGAGGTACAGGACTGTTGTTATGATGACACTGAGACGGGGGGGGGGGGGGGAGTGGACAACAAGATTATGTCGATATACCAAACTAAAAGCAGGTGTCAGCTAATAATGAGTAATCAAGTATGTGGGACAAGGGGCCTTACTTGTTGGTGACCAACCGCATGACAGTCCAATCTTTCGGGAACATCTCCGGCCGAATCAGAATGCGGAAAACGGTGAAAATCTGCAAGAGGAAGTCCGAGAAACAGAAAAAAGAGCACACTACGTTTACAGCAATTGCATTCAGCACATACCAAACTGTGAATCGAAAGTAATGTATCAGAGTGGAG
>NC_036864.1:4621350-4628636 GCF_002910315.2 Salvelinus sp. IW2-2015
TGTATTCATGATATCCATAGTGTTCAATGATTCCTTCCTATTACTGTGAACTTAGTGACCCCTCTCTCCCATCGAACCTCTTCCTCAACCCCTGTGCACATGACTGTTCCTCATTACGCACACACACACTCCTGCTACTGCGGAGTCATCAGTCAGATTCTGGCTGAGTGGTGTGTGTGAGTGTGTGTAGCCTTACCCTCAGGTCATCTTGCTGCTGTGAAGGCCTGCAGGAGCTGCTGGTAATGTTTATCACTCATCTGTCTGAGGAGAGCCAGCAGGCACGCCACAAACCCCCCTGTGGACAAGAGAGAAGAGAGAGACAGACAGACAGAGACAGAGAGAGAAATGGCGAGAGAGAGACAGAGAAGAGAATGGAGAGAGAGAGAGAGAGACAGAGAGAGAAATGGAGAGAGAGAGAAATCGGAGAGGAGAGAAGAGAGAGAAATGGAGAGAGAGAAATGGAGAAGAGAGACAGAGAGAGAGAGACAGAAGAAGAGAGAGACAGAGAGAGAGAGACAGAGAGAGAGAGACAGAGAGAGAGAGACACACAAAGAGAGAGAGAGAGAGAGACAGAGAGAAATGAAGAGAGAAGACAGAGAGACAGATAGAGAGAGACAGAGAGAGAGACAGAGACAGCGAGACAGAGAGAGACAGCGAGACAGAGAGAGAACGAGACAGGGAGAAGACAGCGAGACAGAGAGAGACAGCGAGACAGAGAGAGAGCGAGACAGAGAGAGACAGCGAGACAGAGAGAGACAGCGAGACAGGAAAGAGACAGCGAGAGACAGAGAGAGAGAGAGAGAAAGACAGAGAGAGAGAGAGAGAGAGAAAGACAAGAGAGAGAGAGAGAGAGAAAACAGAGAGAGAGGAGAGAGAGAGACAGCGAGACAAGAGAGAGCAGCGAGACAGAGAGAGGACAGCGAGACAGAGAGAGAGAGACAGCGAGACAGAGAAGAGACAGAGAGAGACAGAGAGAGACAGCGAGAGACAGCGAGAGACAGCGAGAGACAGAGAGAGACAGAGAGAGACAGAGAGAGACAGAAGAGAGACAGAGAGAGACAAGAGAGACAGAGAGAGACAGAGAGAGAAGAGAGAGACAGAGAGAGAGAGAAGACAGCGAAAGACAGAGAGAGACAGCGAAGACAGAGAGACAGAGAGACAGAGAGACAGACAGAGAAGAAACAGCTGTTAACATCTGGGACATTGGCCACATATACTATATCTACAATGAGAGAGATGGAAGACCATGTATCTCGATGTAAGACCTGTAAATACTACAGTACAGAACAGGATGGGAGAGAAATAAATGTTATTTTCTACTTTTTTAGGTGGTGTTGACATTTTGCAAAATGTGAAATGGAAATGTAAGAGAATGGTTCTCTCTGAAACTCAGCTGTGGTTAAGAGCAGGACAGAAGTACAGCTCTTTTTGACCACAAATGCAGTTTCAATCAGTGACCTTAAACCTCATGCTATATTTAGAATGACTAGCAGTTAGACACACACACACACAAACACACAGAACACACACACACTGACCGTGATGTCCTGGAACTGCAGTCTCATATGGTCCCGGCTGGTTGTGGCCTGTTAGTGATCTCAAGGATGGTCCTCATCAGTAAACCAGCAGACTGTCCACTATCGATCCACCCTCCTCGAAAACCACCGGCTCCTAGGACACACACAAGTCATATTAACTTTCACACAGGTACATATGGTACATATCATGCCTGAAGTTTGCAATGTGTACACACACACACGCACATTACCCATACAGACAGTATGAAAACATACGGGAACAAAAATAGACCACTACCAATACTTAAACAAAATTGGACACACATTAGTGTGTGTGTGTGTGTGTGTGTGTGTCAGAATGGCTGCTCCTGCTGTCACTTCATCTTAGCCATGGTTCACAGCCCGGTCTCTCAGAGAAGAGAGTGGTGTGTGTGGTGTGTGTTGTGTGTGTGTGTGTGTGTGTGTGTGTGTGTGTTGTGGTGTGTGTGTGTGTGTGTGTGTGTGTGTGTGTGTGTGTGGTGTGTGTGTGTGTGTGTGGGTGGTGTGACTAGCTGCTTCTCAGCCAAACAGCCAGCACCATGTCAAGGTCAGGACGAACTTAACACGCTCACAGGGACAAACTGCCACATCCACACTTGCATGTTCATTGATTGATTCCAATTGGATTGTTTATTTTCTGGCACCTAGCTATCTGTTAGCTTCCTTACTTGATCAATGAGACCAGAATTTATTGGACTCTAATGTCAGTCTGGCAGGTTTTGCTAGTTTGTTTTTAAAACGCCACGCAAACAACAAAGCGGTGTTCAGATCACAATACACATTGTTGTCATCAAATATCCAAGGGAACAATAAAATGTTCAGCAATGCCTTCTTGAGCTATTAACAGTGAGTTAGGTGACCTCGATCTCAAATCGTGCACAATTTGTCGTCCGCCCATGACTAAACGTGAGGTGCGCCTAAAAGACTACACTACCCATGGTGCTCTGCTGTAGCTGTACTCACGGTGGCGACAGAGTCGTACTTCCTGACGAGAGAGAGCATGCTGGTGAGGATACGGGCACACATCACAGGTCTCTCTGCTCCTGCATGTGGGCCTGCAACAGACGCAACACCACCGGGAGCAGGATGCACTCGACTCTGGAATACACACAAGTACACACCACTTGAACATGAAAATACACACACACACACTCACAGACACAGCGGACACAAAATTACTAGCATGTATGTTCTGCTCAAACACCTGTTTTAAATTTTTTATCCCTCTCTTGGGTGTGATTTTAAACCCCTAGCCTTGCCTCTGAGCATGCAGCTAATAAAATGTTACCACGGATATTTGTGCGAGTATATAATTACCATTACCTACAATTAACTGCAAGTGTGCCTGTGTAGGTATGTAATTACTAGCAATGTGCATAATCATGTGCGCGATATGTGTGTTTGTGTGTGTGCGTTACATAACTCCCAAAGTTTGCTTGTGAGTGTGTGTAAGGTTATTAAATATTGTGTGTGTGTGTTGTGTGTGTGTTGGTGTGTGTGTGTGTGTGTGTGTGTGTGTGTGTGTGTGTGGTGTGCGTGTTCCTACCTGTGTTGTGTACAGCTGCTCTCCACGTCTTGGCAATACAATGTAGCTTGACGGCTTCCAGGGGGCACTCAGCGTGAGCGGTGGCGGGCAGGCTGCCAGCGTCTCCCTGACGAAGCCTGCCACCTCCCTCACAGTGAAGACTTCAGCAGCTCCCCGTACACCGCAGGAACGTCCTCAGGAACACCGCCGGGAATACACAGACATAAACAGACACTGTATAAATATACAGTGCTTGCGAAAGTATTCATCCCCCTTTGACATTTTTTCCTATTTTGTTGCCTTACAACCTGGAATTAAAATGAGAATTTGGGAGTTTGGTATCATTTGATTTACACAACATGCCTACCACCTTGAAGATGCAAAATGTTTTTTATTGAAACAAACAAGAAATAAGACAAAAAATCTGAAAACTTGAGCGTCTATAACTATTCAGCCCCCAAAGTCAATACTTTGTAGAGCCACCTTTTGCAGCAATTTACAGCTGCAAGTCTCTTGGGATATGTTCTATAAGTTTGGCACATCTAGCCACTGGGATTTTTCCCATTCTTCAAGGCAAAAACTGCTCCAGCTCCTTCAAGTTGATGGGTCCGCTGGTGTACAGCAATCTTTAAGTCATACCACAGATTCTCAATTGGGTTGAGGTGGGCTTTGACTAAGCCATTCCAGACATCTTAAATGTTCCCCGTAAACCAACTGCTTTAGCAGTCGGCTGGGAAGGTGAACCTCTGTCCCTCTCAAATTTCTGGAAGACTGAAACAGGTTTCCTGCAAGAATTCCCTGTATTTAGCACCATCCATCATTCCTTCAATTCTGACCAGTTTCCCAGTTCCCTGCCGATGAAAAACATCTCCACAGCATGATGCTGCCACACCATGCTTCACTGTGGGATGGTGTCTCAGGATGATTAGGTGTTGGATTTGCACCATAGTGTTTTCCTTCGATGGCCAAAAAGGCTCAATTTAGTCTCATCTAACCAGAGTACCTTCTTCCATATGTTTGGGGGAATTTCTGGCCACTCTTCCTAAAGCCCACTCTGTGGAGTGTTCGGCTTAAAGTGGTCCTATGGACAGACTACTCAAATCTCCGCTGTGGAGCTTTCCAGCTCCTTCAGGTTTATGGTGCTCCGTGGATGTCCTGACCTGTTTTGGAGAGCTCCTTGATCTTCACTGGTGTCGCTTGCTTGGTGGTGCCCCTTGCTTACTGGGTGTTGCCAGACTCCTGGGGCCTTTCAGAACAGGTTATATATACTGAGATCATGTGACACTTAAATAAAGTCACCTGTGTGCAATCTAACTAATTATGTGACTTCTGAAGTAATTGGTGCAACAGATTCTTATTAGGGCTTCATAGCAAAGGGGTGAATACATACGCACGCAACACTCTTCCGTAAAAAAAATTTTTGGACTATTTTGTGTATTCCATACATGAAATCTAAATAAAAATCGAATTTAAATTACAGCTTGTTAATGCAAACAACATAGGAAAAACGCCAAGGGGACGAATAATTTTACAAGTAGCTACTGCCACCACTTTATAGAAATTAGCCAAGCACTTTACCCCTCTACCAAATGCGTAGCTATAAATGCAGAGGATGCGCACAGTGCAACAATATGATGAAGTGTCAATATTTCTGTCACCACACACAGGAAAAAAGGTTCCAAATAAATGACATTATTACGTGTTCCACCACCCATGTTATTACATTATTAAATGTCGCATGTGGCTCTGTTATGTCGTAAAACCACCCGCTCTCTCAACAGAGAATTAGTGAACATAAAAGTTCAATCAGGAGAAACGACAGGGATTATCCAGTCGCTGTACATTCATGACATGAAGCATGACATTTCCACCTTAGATTTTGTGGCATAAGAAAGTTAAGATATCAGACAGGGAGGTGATATATAATACTCTGAGTAAAAGAGAATGTTTTTGGATTTTCACCCTCCAGACATTGTTCCAAAAGGATTAATGATGAAATGCCTTGTATGTTATGCTGTGAATTGGAACATGAAATGTGTGTCTCTTGTAGATTATTCTGACGTTTTTCATATGATGTACCAATGACTAATGAACTTGCTATGTCCTCATTGAGAATTATACAGAAGTGTTCAATACGCCTTATACACTTTTGTAATATTTATGAAATGCACATTGTTATATTTTGGTAGCACTTATTTATTTTCCTTTGCCTCCAACCCCTTCGATGTGTAGAACGGATGTGGGTGAGCCAGGTCTACATAAGGGTGCAACTTTCAAAAAATCCCAAAAGCTCTGACAAAGCTCTGACGAAGGCCGTGTGGCCGATACGTAAGCTTATTAAATATCGGTGATACTATCAAGAGCAGTGTGCGGTTTCCTTTTCCTTCAACAAGTAGCTATCTAACAGTATGTAGTACAGGTTTCTACCGAAAGTGACTTACGGTTAACACATAAGCTACTTTATAGTCAGTATACTGTATGTGCCTTATGATAAAATGTTACTCAAACCATATACAGTTATGTGTAGGACCCCAACACACTTATCTAGGAGGCTTTTACCTAAAGTCATCAACAGTTACAGTAACAAATAGGATACTGTATATTCAGTAAATGTGGCCCATGAGAAATCAAACCAATCATAACCAACGCTTCAACCGATACAGTCTAGGACCCCAACACACACAGCAGAACGTCTATTCTATGCCTGTACAGAAACACAATTCCACGACAGTATAATATAAGTTATATCTTGATATCCCTTATCTCTAACCTACAGTGCCTTCAGAAAGCATTCCTACCCCTTGACTCAATCCACATTGTGTTGTGTTATAACCCACCAGATAGCATATGAACGTGTCATAAGCAATGGCAAAATGTGTAGAATTGAGACTGGGTTTTTGTGGGTACTATTTAATGAAGCTGAGGACTTGTGAGGCGTCTGTTTCTCAAACTAGACACTCTAATGTACTTGTCCTCTTGCTCAGTTGTGCACCGGGGCCTTCTCTTTCTATTCTGGTTAGAGCCAGTTTGTTCTGTGAAGGGAGTAGTACACAGCGTTGTGCTAGATCTTCAGTTTCTTGGCAATTTCTCGCAGGGAATAGCCTTAATTTCTCAGAACAAGAATAGATTGACGAGTTTCAGAAGAAAGGTCTTTGTAATCGAACCCACAAATGCTGATGCCCCAGATACTCAACTAGTCTAAAGAAGGCCAGTTTTATTGCTTCTTTAATCAGTACAATAGTTTTCATCTGTGCTAACATAATTGCAAAAGGGTTTGCTAATTATCAATTTCCCTTTTTAAAATGATAAACTTGGATTAGCTAACATTGGATTAGCTAACATAATGTACCAGGACTTTGCTGATAATGGACCTCTGTACGCCTATGTAGATATTCCATAAAAAATCTGCCACTTATAGCTACAATAGTCATTTACAAAATTAACAATGTCTACACTGTATTTCTGATCAATTTTATGTTATTTTAATTGACAAAAAATGAGCTTTTCTTTCAAAAACAAGGAAAATTTGAAGTGCCCCCAAACTTTTCAACGGTAGTGTATATGCAAAGGTATGTGGACACCCCTTCAAATTAGTGTATATGGCTGTTTCAGCCACACCCGTTGCTGACAGGTGTATAACATCGAGCACACAGCCATGCAATCTCCATAGACAAACATTGGCAGTAGAATGGCCTTACTGAAGAGCTCAGTGACTTTCAACGCGGCACCGTCATAGGAAGCCACCTTTCCAACAAGTCAGTTCATCAAATTTCTGCCCTGCTATAGCTGACCCGGTGAACTGTAAGTGCCGTTATTGTGAAGTGGAAACGTTTAGGAGCAACAATGGCTCAGCTGTGAAGTGGTAGGCCACACAAGCTCACAGAATGTGAGTGCTGAAGCCCGTAGCACGTAAAAAATTCTGTCCTCGGTTGCAAATGTGTAGTGTAGCATGAGAAGAGCTTTAAAATATATATATATTTTTTCATCTCTGCCCCATGGCAAATGTGTAGAATTGAAGGTAATTAGATGTAAAACTGCTAAATAAATCTCATCCTCATGGCAAAATTGGAATTTACATTTATGCTGATCTCCAATCCCAAACCACTGGTCTTCATGGAGAGTTTGCCATGTAGGCAGCATTCATTAATGCCTCCAACACACCTAATCCAGAGGTGCCATCAACAGCAGCACAGTGTAATACAGGA
>NC_036864.1:4629992-4653782 GCF_002910315.2 Salvelinus sp. IW2-2015
TAATAACAGGACGAAGGGGGGGGGGGGGGCGCCAGATAACATGATTAGAGTGGCCTGACCTGCATTCTTCATAGCCATTGTTCTGTTTCGTTGTAGATCAAGATTACAATAGCTCAGCAATCAGCCATTTGTTTTACTGGATTGTGCTAAGAGGTGCACACTGTTACTGTTACTGTTCTGACAGAGAGCCTCTGTGTCTAGGTAAAATGATTTCCCGGCGGCACTGGAAGGGAGGACAGGTGGAGAGCATGATGAACCAGGGCGTAATAACAACCCACACAAGGTGAAAATAACAGTGCGGTGTGTGGCGAGGATCTCCAGCAGAGAGTGAGAGCCAGAGTGAATGGTCACTCACGCAACAGGGTGAACAGACAGACTGACGGGCCAGGTCATTATCAGCTGGGTTCATTAGGGTGGCTGCTGTGGGAGTTTACACAGCTAAGTGTGCAGTAAACACACACACACACACACACACACCCCAGTGGCTTATATCTTAGTGGTCAACCATGAATTAATCTCTTCTCTTTTTTGTGTGTGTGTGTGTGTGTGTGTGTGTGTGTGTGTGTGTGTGTGCGTGCGTGCGTTCAGGAGCACACACTCACCTTGAGGACCTGCTGAATGTGATCTTGGTGCTCAGCGTCTATGATGCGATCCACGTACCACTTCAGTACTTTGATCAGGTCCCTGCGAGAGAGAAAAACACACACACACACACGTCTAGCATCAACTACTGAACTCGACCTTCCTCTGCGGATCACAGCGCATTTCCACCAACAATCCCAAGCATCCACCTACACATCCCAGAGGCGCAACACACAAAGAGCGCCTTGGTGTGGCGCGAGTGAACGCTTTATAGCGCATGTCAAATATTTGCGTATGATACACCGATATTGTTAAAAATGTATGGCGATGGTGTTCATCAACAACGTCTAGGCCTGAACAACCTCCGATCGTGTTCTGTTTATTCGACAAAAAAGATACAGAACCCAAGGGTCGGTTTATAAAACGTCTGTGTGTGGCTGTGCAATTTGTGCGATCACAATATTTTCAAATTCACACTGTGTAGTGTATTAACACTAATGGATTAATTGAGAGAGCACACCCTTACAGATAATTGAACAAAATCATCAGAGACAGTATGAGTACAAGCAAAGGGGAAACGGTGGAGAGAGCACTGTAATTTCCACGGAACGAACATCTGTGTGGGAGATGTGTCGCCTGCTTTTCTGTGATTGGACCGTGATCACAGGTTGATTGGTTTTTCCCTTGGGTACATAGCGTACTGAAGAGACAGCCACCATTTTGTTGGACATAATCAGCTAATAAAGTGTACAATCTTATTTCTATTACTGAATTGATACACTACATGGTCAAAAGTATGTGGACACCTGCTCGACGTACAGCTCATTCCAAAATCACGAGCATTAATATGGAGTCGGTCCCCCCTTTTTGCTGCGATAACAGCCTCCACTCTTCTGGGAAGGCGTTCCACTAGACGTCGGAACATTGCTGCAGAGATTTGCTTCCATTCAGCCACAACAGCATTAGTAAGGTCGGGCACTGATGTTGGGCGACTAGGGCTGGCGTCGGCGCTCGGCGACTAGGGTGACTAGGGTCAGCGTTCCAATTCATTCCAAAGGTGTCCGATGGGGTCGAGGTCAAGGCTCTGTGCAGGCCAGTCAAGTTCTTCTACAACGATATCGACAAACAATTTCTATATGGACCTCGTTTTGTGTACGGGGGCATTGTCATGCTGAAACAGGAAAGGGCCTTCACCAAACTGTTGCCACAAAGTTGGAAGCGCAGAATGTCATTGTGTTGTAGCATTAAAATGTCCCTTCACTGGAACTAAGGGGCCTAGCCCAAACCATGTAAAACAGCCCCAGACCATTCTTCCTCCTCCACCAAACTTTACAGTTGGCACAATGCAGTCGAGCAGGCAGCGTTCTCCTGGCATCCGCCAAACCTAGATTCGTCCGTCAGACTGCGAGATAGGGAAGCGTGATTCCTCACTTCAGAGAACGCGTTTCCACTGCTCCAGAATCCAATGGCGGTGAGCCTTACACCACTCCAGCCGAGGCTTGGCATTGTGGATGGTGATCTTAGGCTTGTGTGGCTGCTCGTCCATGGAAACCCATTTCATGAAGCTCCCAACGAACAGTTGCAACCGAGGACAGACAATTCTTTACGCGCTACGGGCTTCAGCACTCACATTCTGTGAGCTTGTGTGGCCTACCACTTCACAGCTGAGTCATTGTTGCTCCTAAACGTTTCCACTTCACAATAACAGCACTTACAGTTCACCGGGTCAGCTATAGCAGGGCAGAAATTTGACGAACTGACTTGTTGGAAAGGTGGCTTCCTATGACGGTGCCACATTGAAAGTCACTGAGCTCTTCAGTAAGGCCATTCTACTGCCAATGTTTGTCTATGGCGATTGCATGGCTGTGTGCTCAATTTTATACACCTGTCAGCAACGGATGTGGCTGAAACAGCCATATACACTAATTTGAAGGGGTGTCCACATACCTTTGCATATACACTACCGTTCAAAAGTTTGGGGTCACTTCAAATTTTCCTTGTTTTTGAAAGAAAAGCAATTTTTTTGTCAATTAAAATAACATCAAATTGATCAGAAATACAGTGTAGACATTGTTAATTTTGTAAATGACTATTGTAGCTATAAGTGGCAGATTTTTTATGGAATATCTACATAGGCGTACAGAGGCCCATTATCAGCAACCATTAGTCCTGTGTTCCAATGGCACGTTATGTTAGCTAATCCAAGTTTATCATTTTAAAAAGGCTAATTGATCATTAGAAAACCCTTTTGCAATTATGTTAGCACAGATGAAAACTGTTGTACTGATTAAAGAAGCAATAAAACTGGCCTTCTTAAGACTAGTTGAGTATCTGGGGCATCAGCATTTGTGGGTTCGATTACAGGCTCAAAATGGCCAGAAACAAAGACCTTTCTTCTGAAACTCGTCAATCTATTCTTGTTCTGAGAAATTAAGGCTATTCCATGCTAGAAATTGCCAAGAAACTGAAGATCTCGCACAACGCTGTGTACTACTCCCTTCATAGAACAGCGTAAACTGGCTCTAACCAGGCCCCGGTGCACAACTGAGCAAGAAGACAAGTACATTAGAGTGTCTAGTTTGAGAAACAGACGCCTCACAAGTCCTCAGCTACATTAAATAGTACCCACAAAAACCCAGTCTCAACATCAACAGTGAAGAGCGACACTGGGATGATGGCCTTCTAGGCAGAGTTGCAAAGAAAAAGCCATATCTCAGACTGGCCAATAAAAAGAAAAGATTAAGATGGACAAAAGAACACAGACACGGGACAGAGGAAGATTGGAAAAAAGTGTTATGGACAGACAAATCTAAGTTTGAGGTGTTTCGGATCACAAAGAAGAACATTCGTGTGATGCAGAAAAAAATGAAAAGATGCTGGAGGACTGCTTGACGCCATCTGTCAAGCATGGTGGAGTCAATGTGATGGTCTGGGGGTGCTTTGGTGGTGGTAAAGTGGGAGATTTGTACAGGGTAAAAGGGATCTTGAAGGCTATCACTCCATTTTGCAACGCCATGCCATACCCTGTGGACAGGACTTAATTGGAGCCAGTTTCCTCCTACAACAGGACAATGGCCCAAAGCACAGCTATTGCAGAGAATTAACGTGTTATTTTTTTAGACTTATTTTCAGCACCTTTGTTTTTTTAATGTATTTTCTTGTCTTGTTTGGCCCAAACTATGCAATAATTATTTAGGGATGAAGCAAAACAAGGACATTTCTAAGTGACCCCAAACTTTTGAACGGTAGTGTACATACAGTATTATATCCTACTGAAGTCACTGAACAACTCACCTAAACCACCGTAGACTATGAGTCTAGAGGCAGGCAACACTCTCTCTCTAAATGAGGGTGAGTTTATTGAGTTTATTTTAGGTAAGGAAGAGGTGAGAGCTTTAGCTGTGAGCCTGACAGGAGAGGGGTGTTAGTGAGAAATGAGCAGTGTGAGCTCTTAGCAGGTAGTGTGTGCAGAACAGTGTGAGTGTATCACATTGTGAGTTTGAGGCGACAGCACAGCGTCTGTGGAACAGTGAGTGTATATGGCAGGAAGTGTGTGCTTGCCGGGCCAAATCAATGTGAGACATTGAGAACACATGATCCTAATTATAATTTTCAAAACAGGTGGCGCCGCAGGTGACTCGTTCACACCACGGAAACAACTTTACCGCCTACCATTATTACCAGGTAGTATACTGTAGGTCCTACCATAGGATAACCTTAAAACAACCATAATACACCCTAGGAGGAGAAAGAGAGAAACACACCTGTAAGACAAGGCTCCAGCAAAATGACTCTCGATGTAGGTATCCATGACGGGTTTGAAATGATGGAACTTGCTGTCCTGTAGCAGGTTAATGATGTGGACCTGAAAGAGGAAGGGAAATAACTCCGTCACATACCGCTTTATGCTTTCCACAAAAATGCAACGCTCTTTATTTAGCCAACAACGAACGCCATTGTAAACAAGAATTTGTTCTTAACTGACTTGCCTAGTTAAATAAAGGTTCAATTAAAAAAGATATATACATATTTATTCAACCTAACCTCCTATGTGACACAAACTGGCCTAGTTGTCCCGATTCATCTTGCAATCACAAAGGCAGTTTGATTGCCTCACTTTCACCCATGATAAAGAAGAACAGAGCAGAGATGAGTGAGTGAGTGAGTGAGTGAGTGAGTGAGTGAGTGAGTGAGTGAGTGAGTGAGAGTGAGAGTGAGTGATTGACTGGACCAAGTCATTTGCAAGCAGACCAATCACCCAGCTCTATATTAGAGTGATGCAGCATGACTGGACTGGGATTGATCAACGAAGGCTGTGAAGCGTTACAGTATTAAGCCCATCCATTGGCTCAAGCTTCCAGTGTGTCTGTGTGTCTGTGTTTACCATGCATCATTGCACTTTTTTCTCTCTGACCACAGTAAGCCACTATTGGACACAGGCCTTCTTCTCTAACGAGGCTTGGTCTACTTCCCAACTCATGCGCACGCACACACACAATTAGTTCTGCCGTCATGACATCCCAATCCTGGCTCCAACCAGCATTCAAACCAGCAGTGTGTAGAATCAACTAACGATTTAGCTGTCAGGGAGGGAGAAAACAATATGCTAGGAAATAGAAGACCACAGAAGCAGTAGCCACTTACCAGGCAGTCAAACACCTTCAGCCCATACCTCTGGGAACTCTCGTCCAAGATCCCAAAGAGCGTATCAAGTGTGTCCTGTAAAAACTGGTGAGGGAGAGATAGAGCGATAGATATACATGAGGGAATATCTATGAGATCATGTGGATGACAATCATATGATACATCTATCAAACACATCTTGAACACATTTCTGTTTTGAAGATGGGCAGACTTTTATAAGTAAATCACAAAAAGGCCAATCTAAAACAGGACATCGTTTGAGTGACGTGATCCTGAACCAATCAGGGTGAAGATAGAGGCCCCGGGGAAGGGCGGTACCTTGACTATCTCAGAGCCATCGATCTCTTTCAGCTTTAACAGGCTGTCATTGATCCTCTCTGGGTGGGCTCTCCACTTCAGCAGGTCTAACATGTCACCTACAGAGACACATGAAGAGAAACAACCACCGTTACTAACTAAGGTTGTCCATGATGTGAGAGACTGTTGACTCTTGGTTCCTAGACACAGACACACCCCCACAGAGAGAAACATACAGATGTAGGATCTTAATTTGATCTAGTTTGCTACAGCAGGAAAATTCTCAGCAACAAAAGTGATCAAATTAAGACTCTACATCTGCACAGTAGCCTGGGTTTCTGCATAAAATGGCAACTTGCCGTTGTCTTGTCAAACAATATCATGGCAAGGCAATGAAGAAGCGTTATTGAATACACTACTCTGAGTATGCGTACAGAGAAACAACTTTAATTCACTATTTGGAAAAACCAGAACATTTCTGTCAAAGCAATATGAGGGCGTATGGTTTAAGCGCTATAATTTAATTACTGAAGTTCCTTCTGGGGAAAAAAACAATGAAATTATATTCTATTTAAAAGATATAACAAGACAACACATTTACATTCAGACAATCCACAAATTCAAAATAATGACGACATCTCATAATGTAACGAGCTTTAAAAGACATAAAGCAATTCTCCCAGTGTTAAAACCCCCAGACGATATGAATAAAATATCCAGGTTGAAGAATAAAGGACTCAGTCTCCACCTGCACTTCTGAAGGTGTCTGCAAAATGCTGTCAGTCTAGATGTGAGGAACTACCTGCATTTCCCCAGACAATAACCTAGATATATTCCTTGCACAATGTCTCTACTCACTATGTGCAGCTCACATTTTAGAATATTTACACTGAGTGGTAGACTGTTTGAGAATTCAGCAATACTACAGTAATATTCAAGGCAAGACAACGACTCCGGACGAGTCAGAAACAGACAGATTATCCACTATCCAGACAAAAGGATACACGTCACACTAGTAAGTGATCTGTCGCTGGATAATAGATCCATAGAAAATTGGAGCAGGCCTACCTGTGGTGTAGGAAAGGTGTCGGTCTACTGGTTCGGGTGTAGGTCTACCGTGCAGATGCAAGCTCTAGTACTTTGACTTCCCCTCTTACCATTCTGTGTGAGTTTAGTGGAGCAGAGGAAGGACGTGATCCAAAAGGATTCCTTGGTGCCTTTCACAGCCTGGTTGTTGCCGGGCAGATTGGCTTTGGAGAAGGGCAGCTTGAGGTAGCAGCTAGAGTCCTGGAGGTTAGCATTTTCCTCACACTGAAAGGAGCAGAGATACAGTACTGGGTTAGTGCCACTACAGTAGACTGGAGAAAAAGGCTACAGTATTATGGTATTTGGTTCGTTACTTAACTGCATTCTCAAACATTAAGGAGTTTGTTCCACTACAATATGCTGCTTCCGTACACCCCGGAAAGTGCTCATGGTGGGATTTAATATATCATTATTATTATCACCATCATTCAAACAACTACAGTATATTTATTTCAATTAAATATTGCAAAGGGCTGGTGACACTATAAAGTGAGCACTGTTCATTTTACAATTCTCTAACGTAAAATTATTTTAGCCATATGCTTTCTAATTTATCGGCACAGATTGGAAAGTATTTTGAAGCTAGTGTTTAAATGTGTTCTGACTAACAGTTCAGGCAGGCTATTCCCACTCTGATGCTTACACGTGGTTAGTGCTGAATCCCTCTTCCCCATTTTGGCGATGAGGAACTAGGCCACGTCAATTTCTTTCAGCTTTTTGTCCTGACTTCCATCTGACAGTGAGTGGATTTTTTACGCCAATGGAAAACAACACAAGAAGATTCTCTCTCTTAAGCGGCATCAAATGCAATTCCCCTAAAATCCTACAGAGAACCGGCTGTCTCAGGTAATAGCACATCAAAGATCCACAAAAGGGGAGACGCATGTAAGCACTTCAAAGCGCAAGGCTCCAAAAGCAGCTGTATTTGTTATGAATTATAGCACTTTACGCATCTGAAGCCAGGCCAAGGTGTTCTTAATCTCTCTGTTTCTCCTGCGTTAGGGGAAATGACCTGTCAGCAGTGGGAGTCTTCTTAATGAGGTGGTGAGCAGGCCTAGGACAGGGCAGCGGGGTCAACCTGCAGAGAGCCAAGCCCAGAACCACAGGGAGGGAGTGGCCGCATAATGGCTCCTCCCACTGTCTCAACTCCTCTGTTCTCTCCCTGTATGACTGTCTAACTAAGATGGGTCTAGACAACCTATAACCTGTGTCTCTCTACAGTACCTTGGATTATATTGTCTCTCTTTCAGGCCAAAACCTCTTTACCCCTGCCTGTGTATCTTTCTCTGTCTCAGAATAGTCCAGACTACCCACAACCTGTGCATGCTCTCTTACCCTGCCTTAGGTGCTAACTAGCCCTGCCCGTCTCTCAGAACAGTTCCTTGCTAGCCAGCAGCGAACTATTGTGTGCTCTGTAACCTCTGTCTCTGCAGCTTATGCTCCCTAGCCCTGTCTAGCTCAACCGGCAATTACTCCGAGCTACACCCCAAAACAGGCCCCGTAGCGCAGAGCTGTGTTTAATTGGCTGTGCCTGAGGGTTGGTTTAGCTGCTGTTTGCTTTGGACAGGCCATGTGTTAAGTGGAGAGCTTACTGGGGAAGCAATGAAAACCAGCTGGGGTGGCAAGCGCCTGTTTATGACAGAGTATAAGCTGGAAAAGTCTCAACGGGAAATAGCAGTGTGAGCATGTGATGTGTGTGTGTGTGCATTTGTGCATGTGTGCTTACAGAAAATACCCACCCACCCAGCACACACACACACTCCACCAATGTCTCACGGTTATTGGACATCACATAAACAGATATTACTCATCATCCTGCTAGCCTGCTCATTGCTAAAGCTGAAGCTAGCATTCACTGTCGAGCCAAGCAGCCACAATCAATAATAATACCGAGACCGTATTATTACAGCTTTTTTTCCTCAAGGTCTCAAAGAGATTTGCATTAAGCAGTATGGATCGACTCGTCCGCCACTAATGTGGAACGCCTACCTAAGTGACGACTATCACGGTGGACGGGTGAGAAATGATTGCGTGTGTGCGTGCGTGTACAGCGGGACTCCAGTACCTTATGAATGATGAGCTCGTGGGTGCCGTCCGGCAGTGTCCGTCCGTCCTCCTGCATCAGATGAACGAAGGAGTAGCCAAACAGCTTCTTCTCCCCTTTGTCTTTCGCTGTGGAACACCGCACACATCCAACATCACTATCCCGGAAACACACTGGTCGCTGATACCCTCTGCTACTCTACGATCAGACAGCTATACTATAGAGCACTAGACTGTGCAGTTATGCATCACAGGTGGCTGGTGGCACCTTAATTGGGGATGACGGCGTTACAGCAATGGCTGGGAATGGAATTAATTCCATTTACTCCACTCCAGCCATTATTATGAGCCATCCTCCCCTCACCAGACTCCTGTGTTATGGATCCATTCAACCTGAAAGCTCGAATCTCTATTTTAAGAGCCGTGGAGGAAGGGAGGGAAAATGGCACCTTTAAGGTAGCAGGTTGAAAAACAACACCTATGAGTCATAGTTCTGTAGAGGCTGCAGTATGCCCATGAGGGCAGCCTTGTGTCAGAGCAGGAGGTGGACATCACATGAGAAGTGTTCCTCAGTGTCGTGGGAGTGGGTGACATACCGAGACTCGCTCAACTTCAGGCCTGGAAGAGGATTATGAGGAGATTGAGACACAGGCCCTTTTTACACTGACGAAAGTTGAAGGAGATTCTCGAAAAAAATCCAGAGAATAGACTAATTACTGTCATGTAAAGCTGTGAAATGCTCACGTCTAGCTAGCTAGCACTCACTGCTTTTGTCTTGAAGCTAAAATGTAATGAGTGTACGGACAATCATTTTATTTATTTATTATTGTCTACACATGCTTGTGAATTGTTGCATTATTCAAGAGTGTATTATTGTTAAGATGAACACATATTTCTTGCATACCCTTACAAAAAAAGATTGCAGTCAGAGTGCAGTATAACTGCAGTCATTCTGCAATTACTGCGTCCAAAATGCCACAGTCGGCTGAAGTTGCTGCACTTTCACTGCTGTTTCAAAACTGCAACGTTGTTTTGTAATGGTAGTTTAATAGTTTGTTGTTAACATGCTTACTGGCTAGCGGCTACACTATAGGCTGGGATATTGGGATATTTACGGTCAATTTTAAGCTGCAATGCAAGAATGTCTGTTGCCAAGCACCCAAACTCTCTCTCTGCAACAACAACGCCCCAAAGGCTGGCAAAAGGTGTATAGCTGAGTCACACTGTACTGTACCGTTGCACCCTCCCTGCATACCTCATAAGCTTACAATAACATAACCGCCCGTTGCTAATGTCAATTGAAAAGTTAACGTACATATTATGTCAATTGAAATCACATCGTGGTGCCTCTGCTGCAACTCTCTTGAATCTAAATAAGCCCACAGATCTCTGTAAATGTCTCCCCTGACCTCTGACCCAACTGTGACCTCTGACCTTACGGCTTCTGCCCCACACAGTGTCGCCAATTTAGCGACTACGGTCGCTATATTTTTGCGAGGTTTCAGACAGGCAGAGAAGCACAAGGGGAGGGGGTGTGCGGTGGGTGAAAACACTACTTCAGATGCCGCAGCAAGAAATTGGTGCGGTGACATCGTCGTGGCAACGGCAAAACGTCACCTAGCGACAGATCAAGGAGCAAATAGCGGCTCGCACTGAAGAATAGTTGTCAACACTGGCCCCAGTCTCAACAGATAGCCGTTACCATAGAAACAAAGTAGAACCTCTAAAACTGCAATCACCGGAGCCACCACCAAATGGAAGATATTGGTGTTAGATGTGTGTGAGACACGGTGGTGGTGGTGCGGGTAAAGTTGTTGTGTGTTGTAATGTTCTTGACTTGCGCTTCAGTTGTGCATGCCGTCTGTTCTCTTGGCAGGTTAGCCTCGACAGTGGGCTCAAAGAGCACCTAACAAACAGTAAACACTCCACACCCATAATATCACTGGCTGTGCTTCAGGATCATCGCAAGCTAAAGTTCCTTTAGAGAGATAGAGTCAGCCGTAATAACCCAATATCAACTGAACAGGCCTCCAAGCTCTACAGGGCCACAGAGCACATCAACACTTAGCGTGAGAGAGTATGTTATCCCCAAATCACACATAAGAGGAGTCATGACTGGCTTGATATTAGTCTCATAATACAAAACATGTACACTACCGTTCAAAGGTTTGGGGTCACTTAGAAAATGTCCTTGTTAATATTATAAATGACTATTGTAACTGGAAACGGCAGATTCTTTTATGGAATATCTACATAGGCGTACAGAGGCCCATTATCAGCAAACATCACTCCTGTGTTCCAATGGCACATTGTGTTAGCTAATCCAAGTTGATCATTTTAAAAGGCTAATTGATCATTAGAAAACCCTTTTCAATTATGTTAGCATAGCTGAAAACTGTTGTTCTGATTAAAGAAGCAATAAAACTGGCCTTCTTTAGACTAGTTGAGTATCTGGAGCATCAACATTTGTGGGTTCGATTACAGGCTCAAAATGGCCAGAAACAAAGACTTTCTTCTGAAAATCGCCAGTCTATTCTTGTTCTGAGAAATGAAGACTACTCCAAGCGAGAAGTTTCCAAGAAACGGAAGATCTCGTACAACGCTGTGCACTACTCCCCTACTACACAGAACAGCGCAAACTTGCTCTAACCAGAATGGAAAGAGGAGTGGGAGGCCCCGGTGCACAACTGAGCAAGAAGACAAGTACATTAGTGTGTCTAGTTTGAGAAACAGATGCCTCACAAGTCATAAACTGGCAGCTTCATTAAATAGTACCCACAAAACACCAGTCTCAACGTCAACAGTGAAGAGAAGACTCCGGGATGCTGACCTTCTAGGCAGAGTTGCCAAGAAAAAGCCATATATCAGACTGGCTAATAATAAGAAAAGATTAAGAAGGGCAAAATAACACAGACACTGGACAGAGGAATCTAAGTTTGAGGTGTTCAGATCACAAAGAATAACATTAGTGAGACGCAGAAGAAGAAAAAAAATATGCTGGAGGACTGCTTGACGCCATCTGTCAAGGATGGTGGAGGCAATGTGATGGTCTGGGGGTGCTTTGGTGGTGGTAAAGTGGGAGATTTGTACAGGGTAAAAGGGATCTTGAAGGCTATCACTCCATTTTGCAATGCCATGCCATACCCTGTGGACAGCACTTAATTGGAGCCAGTTTCCTCCTACAACAGGGCAATGACCCAAAGCACAGCTCCAAACTATGCAATAACTATTTTGGGAAGAAGCAGTCAGCTGGTATTCTGTTTATGATGGAGTGGCCAGCACAGTCACCGGATCTTAACCCTAATGAGCTGTTGTGGGAGCAGTTTGACCATATGTTACGTAAGAAGTGCCCATCAAGTGCCCACCAATCCAACTTGTGGGAGGTGCTGCAGGAAGCATGGGGTGAAATCTCTTCAGATTACCTCAACAAATTAACAACTAGAATGCCAAAGGTCTGCAAGGCTGTAATTGCTGCAAATGGAGGATTCTTTGACGCAAGAGCAAAACTCCTGAAACAGCAATTAGTATTATTTCAATTCAAAATCATTATTTTATACCTTGTCAACTCTGCCCATATTTCCTATTCTTTTGCAACTCATTTCATGCATGTTTCCATGGAAAAAGGACATTTCTAAGTGACCAAAAACTTTGAACAGCAGTGTATATAGTAATATTTGAGACACCACACACACACACACACACACCAACACACACACACCACACAACACACACACACACACACACACACACACACACACACACACACCACACACACACAACACACACACACCACACCACACACACACACCACACACACACACACACACACACACCACACACACACACACCATCCTCTCTCGCACACTACACAATACATTATCCCAGAGTAGTGGTAGTAGTGTCTTACTGGAGCAGTGTCGTAACTCAAAGCGGACGTGCGGCCAGCCCGACATGTCACAGGAGGATGTAGTTTGATCTGCCTCACCCAGCGGGGACTGTTGTTGTAGAGCACAAAGGAGTGTACACATCCCCACCTGCTCCCCTAACCAGCCGCTACATAACTCTGGAGGAGAGAGAGAACAGGAAGAGAGGAAGGACGTAGAGGGAGAGAAGAGGGAGGAAAAAAGGGGGAGGAAAAAAAGAGAGGGGAGAAAAAGAGAGGGAGAGGAGAGATGGAGGAGAGAGGGAAGTAAGAGAGAGAGGGGAGATGACGAGAGGCAGCAGAGGGAGAGGAGAGAGTGGGGAGAGAGGGGTGTTAATAGGCAGTGGAGATGAAAGCAAGAGATGGCGAGAGGAGGAGGGAGATTGCAGGACACACACACCACGGTTTACTGGACCTGTGACGCACAGCACTCTCTGCCTCTCGCTCTGGCGGAGTGAGTGACAGGGTTTGCATGCAGAGGAGAGCTCTACCAGCAGCAGAATCAAAATCTATTTTCTGGGTATGGCAGCAGCATCCTGTCTGATCAGGAAACCACAGTGTTTACAGAGAAAAACGAGTACCCACCAATGACCAACACTCATCCTCACTCCACAGCTGGCTGAAGCAGATACATAATCACACAACCAGACGTGCCCATATAAGCCTTCAACATTAGACAACAGCCTCGTTCAGTCTGATTGAACCAGGTTACTACAGTAGAGCTACGAGAATTGAAAGCACAATCATGGCTGTGATATGAAAAACGAAATTTGCTAAAAGTAATGAATGTAGTAATTAAGGGATGTATCATCTTACCTTCACTGACCTGGCCTTCGATGTCCAGCACATAGACCGTGATCTCCACGTTCCTGGCAACGCTCTTCCCTCCTTTCTCAAACTCTCCTTTCTCCAGCGTCATGTACAGGTCATTCCTCATCTCTCCTGCAGGAGAGTGAACAGAGTAGTTCAAATAGCAAGAAGGAAAGAACTTCTTGCTCATACACTCTGTATCTGGGTAAACCTAAGCAACACTGTGGCATGCAGTGCCTGGTTCTTTTCAGCGGTTGAAATAACAGACACACTCATATAGTGTTTGATTGATTATATTTTAATGTCGAAAAATATGTCATTTGCTTCATTCTACAGCTAGAGGATATTTCCAGGAGTGAGAAGTATACTTGCTTTGTCTGTTGTGGTCTAGTACTGTCTTTTTGCTAGCTAGGGCCATCTACTTTAAGTGCTACCCAGTGGCCTACTTGGTGTGTGAAGTGCTGACTGCTATTAACTTTCAGATGATGGTTGACACATCGACCAGGATCAAGGGGTAGGTCAATTTGTGACTTGTTTTTGTAATCAGTGGCAGTATTGGAGGGGGAGTGGTTTCATCTCTCCTAGGCAATCAGCAATTAGTACAGGGAGGTGTACTCTCCACCCCCTGCTAGACAAGTAGCAATTATTGTTTTTTCAGAGGCAGCTGTAAGCGACGCTCGTGTCATTGTCGGTTTTGTCACAAAACTAAGACCGTCGCCGAAACAAAGTTGTTCGAGGAAGGCTCCACACCACTCTCTCACCTCTCCCGATAGGCTTTACAGACGCTTCCCACCCCTTGGCTGCAACCGTTCTAATTTTAGTGTATACTGCGCAAACATCCCATGTGGAATTCTGTGTTCTCTGGCACACGTTTGGAACTGCGGTCAAGAACGCCGAGTTCATCTCAGCTTATGCTGCCCTTCAATCCCTTTACCTTTTGGCCCTGACGGAGACATGCATCACCCCAGAGAACACTGCTAATCCCGATGCACTTCCTTCATCTGACTATGTTTTCTCTCATAAACGGAGATTTTCTCTTTTCTCCCTCTCTGTCACCTGTCCATCTCCTCATTTGAATTCCATGCTGTCACTGTCACTTGTCTACTCAAGCTTAACATTATTGTCATCTATCGCCCACCAGGTGCCCTTGGAGAATTCCTCAATGAGCTTGACATCTTGATAAGCTCATTTCCTGACAATGGCTCACCGGCTGTTTGTACTTGGCAACTTCAACCTCCCAACGTCTTCTTTCGATTCATTACTTTCCAACTCTCTCTTTCCCTCCTTGCCTCTTTTCACCTCACCCTTTCCCAATCCCCTCCAAGGCAGGCAATATGCTTGACCTCATCTTTACTAGAGGCTGTTCGCCTACTAATCTCACTGCAACCCCTATCCAGGTCTCTGATCACTACTTTGCTTCCTTTTCTGTCTCCTTTCCTCCAACCCTAACCGCTCAGCCCCTACCCAGATGCTCATGCACTGTCACAATCTTAACTCTCTCACCTCTTCTATCATCCTTCTCCCTCCTGTCTCCTGATTCTGCATCTTCAACCCTACTCTCCTCCCTTTCCACATCCTATGACTCGCACTGTCCCTTCTCCTCCCGGCCAGGTCGGCCCTCCCCTCCTAAAGCCACTTTCAATTTCAAGCTTCTGCCTCTAACCCTAGGAAACTCTTTTCCACCTTCTCCTCCCTTCTTAATCCTGCATCCCCTCCCTCTCTGCGGACTACTTTGTCAACCACTTTGAAAAAAAGGTTGACTACATCCACTACTCATTCACTCAGCCTATTGAGTCCACTGGTCTCAATCACACAGAATTACCCCTGTGCCTTTTACTCTTTCTCCCCTCTCTCTCCAGATGATATCATGTGACTAGTGAGGTCTGGCCGCCTGACAACCAGCCCGCCCGACCCCATCCCCTCCTCCCTTCTCCAGACCATCTCTGGAGACCTTTTCCCATTCCTCACTTCCCTCATCAACTCATCCCTGACCACTGGCTGTGTCCCCTCTGATTTCAAGATGGCCCGAGTTGCTCCCCTCCTTAAGAAACCAACACTCGACTCATCTGACATCGAAAACTATAGACCTGTATTCCTTTTTTTATTTGATTTCCAAAACAATTGAGCGTGCTGTCTCTGATCAACTTTCTTGTTATTTCTCTCAGAACGATCTTCTTGATCCCAACCAGTCAGGCTTCAATACGGGTCACTTAACCGAGACTGCTCTTCTCTGTGTCACGGAGGCTCTCCTCACTGCCAAAGCTGACTCTCTCTCCTAGATCTATCCGCTGCCTTCGACACTGTGAACCATCAAATCCTCCTCTCCACCCTCTCAGGGCTTGGCGTTTTAGACACCACACACTCTTGGATTGCATCCTACCTGGCGACGTGGAGAGGATCTGTGTCCATTCCATACTCTCACTACTGGCGTCCCCCAGGGCTCGGTTCCAAGCCCTCTCCTCTTCTCTCTATACACCAAGTCACTCGGCTCCGCAAGAAGGGAAGGCTTGCCCGCTCATCACAGTTGACACTTTTGCCCTTCCATAGTGCAAAGAACCTTCGCGTGAAACTGGACAACACCCTGTCATTCTATGCAAACATCAAAGCAGTGACCTGCTCCTGCAGGTTCATGCTCTGCAACATCTGTAGCGTATGACCCTAACTCACACAGGAAGTGGCGCAGGTCCTAATCCAGGCACTTGTCCGTTCCCGTCTGGACTACTGCAACTCTCTGTTGGCTGGGCTTCCCCCCGTTGCCATCAAACCCCTACAACTTATCCAGAACGCTGCAGCCCACCTGCTTTTCAACATTCCCATGTTCTCTCGTGTCACCCCGCTCCTCCTCAGTTGAAGCTTGTATCCACTACAAGACCATGGTGCTTACCTATAGAACAGCAAGAGGAACTGCCCCTCCCTACCCTCAGGTTATGCTTAAACCCTACAACCCAACCCGAGCACTCCGTTCTGCCATCTCAGGTCTCTTGGACCTCCCACCCCTACGGGAGGGCAGCTCCCTCTCAGTCCAGTCCAAGCTCTTCTCTGTCCTGGCACCCCAATGGTGGAACCAGCTTCCCCCTGAAGCTAGGACAGCAGGGTCCCTGCCCATCTTCCAGAAAACATCTGAAACCATACCTCTTCAAACAGTATCTTAAATAATCCTCCTCGTCACCGTGACCCCCCCCCCCCAAAATATAACCTTAATCAGCACTTACACTTATTGAGGAAAAATGTACTTCCTGTGCCTGTCCCACCTAGCTATCTTAAGATGAATGCACTAACTGTAAGTCGCTCTGGATAAGAGCGTCTGCTAAATGACAAATGTAAAAATGTAAAAGAAGTTTCCTGTCATGTATGTTAGTATAAATACACGTAAAGCCAACCTGCAATTTTTCTTGCTGTTCAGTGGTCATTTACATTTTACGCAAATACACATAAATGTTTGAGTTAAATGTCAGTACAGAGTTAAATAAGTTCAGGAGAAAAGTCTGTTCATAACTATCAGCAAAGAGGAGAACAATGCATTGACACATCACACTGTCAGCAAGGATAGGGTGACCTCCTCACCCCATTGACAGACATGGAAGTGACAGGGACTGACACAGGGTCGGCGCAGGGCACAGATCTGGTTTCAGGGCAGACGGGTCGGAGGGTTCTGAATCTGAACATTCCACAAAAACAACTTCCCAAAGGCTGGCAAAAGGCGTATAGCTGAGTCACACTGGACTGTACAGTGGCACCCTCCCTGCATACTTCATAAGCTTACAATAACATGTAATATATGACTGAAATAAATCAATGCGTTCTCTTTCAGACACGTTTCCGTTGCACTTTCCGGCGTGTGTGGGGCTTAGGAAGAAAAACGGACGTACAGTCACAGTACGACATTACGGCTAAGCAACTACACCATTAAAGATGGCAGGTGCTTCCTGCAGTATGACTCAAGACGGGTGACATCGATGCCACGTGGCTACACAAACACACACAGTCGTCTAGCGGTAACACATTAATGTGCTATTCCATCACCTCACCAGACGCTCTTAATTCCATCCTCACTTACATTCTGATCTGCTGGGAAGTGTTAGTATTTTGATGCTGTACATAGATAACTGAACTATCTGAGCCAGTGAGAAGTGTTAGTATTTTGATGCTGTACATAGATAACTGAACTATCTGAGCCAGTGAGAAGTGTTAGTATTTTGATGCTGTAGATAGATAACTGAACTATCTGAGCCAGTGAGAAGTGTTAGTATTTTGATGCTGTACATAGATAACTGAACTATCTGAGCCAGTGGGAAGTGTTAGAGCTGTACTGAGATAAGTGTACACACACACACACACACACACACACACACACACACACACACACACACACACACACACACATATATATACACATACACAAGAGTAGCTAGTAGCTGCCTCATATGAAAACAGTCTCCTGAGGAGGTCTGTCTGTAACTTCACCGCCTAGAGAATAATTACAGGAAAGGACACATGTATACACTCAAGGCAGCCTTTGACTGGTGCAGAAATTAGAAGGGCAGTCTTAGGTAGGAAAAATGCCGAATGGTGGTGGTACATGTTTTAAAAATAGAGTTTTTGGAGAAGTAGTACAACGTAGCAAGGCAACATCTGCACGATAGAAGACAGGTCCGTATCCGCTTCAGAGAATGGTTAGCCACAGAATAGAAACGAGAGGAAGTCATCTTCTCTCAGCCCGTGCGTGTGTGCGTGCGTGTGTGTGTGTGTGCGTGTGTGTGTGTGTGTGTGTGTAAATAGCTCTCCCCATCTCTATCTAATGGTGTTCCGGGTCCAACTCAACTGGCTAATAGGCATCGCCATGGTAACCCAGAGAGATTGACTCACACACACACACACACACACACACACAGCCTGGAGGCTGACAGAGAGAGCAGCGCAGCCTGACTATAATCCTCTGCCTACAGGAGCATACACAGACTAAAATCACTAGCCCAGGGGCACACTGAAACTGGGAGAAGACTCTCTGACACAGAGATGTATAAATGTTGAGTTACTAGGCAGAACACTAGGGGACACACAGCGAACGGTTCCTCTTTTTGTGTTTCTCTTTCTATGAATGAATGTACACATCGATTTTTTTCTTAATTGTTTGTTTCACAGGTACATTTTACTGTACACTTTACTATGTACAGTCATTCATGCCAATATACAGTCACCGGACAGTTTATTAGGTCATCTAGTAGGAGGAGGAGGTTGAACCCTCCTTTTCCTCCAGAACAAACCACACTTTGCCTGGCGTTCAATTGTTGCTCAATTGTTACCAAGGGACCTGGTGTGCCAGGAAAAGTTGTGCGTTCCGAGATGCCGTTCTGCACACCACTGTTGTACTGCGTCGTTATTTGTCTGTTTGTGGCCCTCCTGTTAGCTTGCACGATTCTTACCATTCTCCTTCGACTTCTCTCACCAACGAGCTGTTTTGGCCCACAGGACTGCCGCTGACTGGATGGTTTTTGTTTGTCGCACCATTCTCGGTAAACCCTGGACACTGCCGTGTGTGAAAAGCCCAGTAGGCCGGCGGTTTCTGAGATACTGGAACCGGCGCACCTGGTACCGACGATCATAGCTCGCTCAAAGTAGCTCAGGTCACTTGTTTTGCCCATTCTAACGTTAATAGAGTAGGTCTTCTTAATATAGCAGGCCACGTGACTCACTGTCTGTAGGAGCGATCCATTTTCGTGAACGCGGTGGTATACCTGGACACGAGTGTAGATTTACCTGCAAAAACCAGTGCAGTACAGACGTCGTTCTGTTTTGACCAAAGAAGAGGCTGGCTGGCTGTGTGGGCGGTTTCGTACCTGGCATGATGACGTCAGAGAAGCCCAGTTTCTTGGTGATGGACACTCCTCTGGTGAACAACACCATGTACTCTCTCCTCAGCTGTTCAATGTCCCCGTGCAGCAACTGGAGAGACACAGCCAGGCCTGGGAACAGAAGAAGCCCACACAAATGTTTAGAATTAAAGTTATGCGTCTTGAAAATTTGACATGTAGTATGACTCACGCACACACACACACACACACACACACACACACACACACACACACACACACACAGAGACTACGGTATGCTTTAAGAAAAAATAATAAGAGAAAGGATTGGTGTCGTCTGCATCTAATATATTGGATAGCATGTAAATAATTGAAAATGTCAGACTGTGGCCTTGGAATAAAACCCCTGCTTCTATTTTCAGTTTCTTTCACGTTCATAACGTTCCATATCTCCTTGACGCCAAGCTAGATATTGCGCCGTTTTTCAGGGAAGTGAAAGAGGCTTTTGGTCAACCAGGCCATTGATCCTGTCATTCTGGAAGGTTTCAGGTCACTATGTTCTCGAATTTAGAAAGTGTGACATATTTGGCCGGGCCTGCTAAAATGAGAAGCTACAGTACTTTGTGGCCCAAGATGGCAAGGGTTTAATTCCCCCCAAACTACAATATCCACACACAAAAACGCACGCACACATAGACGCACGCACACACACTCCTCAAACAGATTTGCCTGTCATAGCTCAAACCACAGGAAAACAGAGACAGCGGACTTGTAACAACACTGAAATCCTTCCACAGTAACGTTATGTTTTTACATGGCACAGTCCAGGCTTGATCAATAACGAAAGAAAAGAAACCCATTAAGTTTGGGGGGCGATTCCACAGTGGTTGGGGCATGTACGCCTTGCCCTCCCTTTCATGTGGATGAAGCCCACGGCACAGCCTCACAGCCACTCCAGGGCCACAATTAGGCAACCCCTGCTTCATTACTATTCTACACAGTAACTCAGAGTACTCAGTGCTGCCAGCCTGCCTGTCATCGCTTTGACAAACTCTCCCCTCTGTCCTCCTCACTGGCTTTTCATCAACTTAACACAAGGAGCACAGGGAGCAACAGGATGGAACATTTCTCCTGTTCAGCAACAACACACAGTCTTGTGTTGTTCCTGTCCGTTGTGGAGCATCATTCTGTCACTTTTGCTGACTCCGTACCCTCTCTCTCTCTCCATATTCTCTCCATCTCTCTGTTCCTGCTTATTCTCTCTCCCTCTCATCCTCTCGCTCTATGATTATTCAAACCAATATAATTTCCCACATTCCTCTGCTCCAGATTTTATCATCTTTTTTTTATTTGTCTCTCCCTTGTTAATTGGCTAGCAGCTAGTTAATATCTCTCTGGCTGAGAGCCAGGTCCATGGCTGGTTTTGGTTAGTAGTTGGAAGCTTTACACAGCGAGCCCCGCTACGCAGCACAGCACTGCACACCACCACTCCATTTTAATTGTTCCCCTGACAACCAGACTAATGAATTTAAGGCCTTTAATTATGCAAGGTATTCCACCGTCTCCTGCATCAATGATCTATAAGCGCAGGACCCGCGGAGAAGAGAGAAGATGAGCGGAGTCACCTGGCTGCAAGGCCGTGTGGCTCAACCGATTGTCTTGTAGTGCGGTAGTATAGTAGTCTGCTGCGATACAGCAGAACGTGTAAGAGGCTGGAGGTGATATTGAAATGAAGCGGATACATACTGTACAGTAGGAATGGTGGATGGCTTTAAATACACAGAATTAGAGGGGGAAAATCCAAGTGAAATGTCAACATTTCTGTCTCTTCAGAATTCCTAATCTGCTTTTATGCATAACATGCTGTTACTAGAAAATATTTGCACATGCCAGGTTTCCATGGAACTACTTCATATGCACTGTAACTATGTCAAAGTTTTATGCAGAGTCGTAATTAATGAATGTGCC
The DNA here is from genome assembly GCF_002910315.2 of Salvelinus sp. IW2-2015. Classification (NCBI taxonomy): domain Eukaryota; kingdom Metazoa; phylum Chordata; class Actinopteri; order Salmoniformes; family Salmonidae; genus Salvelinus; species Salvelinus sp. IW2-2015. Next base: position 4,651,155 of record NC_036864.1, read on the forward strand.
CTCTCTCCTCAATGAAGCGAACTGGGTTGACATTACTCATCGTCAAATCATTCAGATGAAACGCACACAGCTTTACTGTAACGCATTGTGAGATGTCCCGTTTCATTTTTCAGCGGCTGCGAAACGGAAACGGGAAGCCTGATCCAGCGCTCAGTATGATCGATGACACAATCTGGAAGGTATTCGATGGAAAGCGCCGGGGCCACCGATAAACACAACTTAACAGGCCAGGGTCAGAGAAAATGTGCAATTTAATATAATTCCACTACAGAGGTGAACAGGGTCAGCGTGTTCAATGGTCTGGTGTGGTACGCATCTACACAGAGACACGCAGTGTACGGAACACGCTGACGCTGATCACCACACCTAGCAGGATCTCCGTTAGTGGCTTCAACATCAGGTCGACCTCTAAAAGACCATATGCAAAGGTCCCATGTCTGTAGCTCTTACTCTCTCATTCAATTTAACAGAGATGTAGCTGTGGGTTCGATGAACTAAACTAACCGTATCCACTGAGTGTACAAAACATTAAGAACGCCTTCCTAATATCGAGTTATTGACACAATGAAGAGAAAAACGGAGACTACAACCAAAGTGTGTCCAGTTTGAGAGTTTCCCCCAAAAAATATTGGTGTCAACAGTTAGGACGAGGAATAACAGCTAGATTAAATCCAACGAAAGCCGCTGCGTGAAGATGCACACAAACACGAGCTGGCAATGATGGACTATTTTTCACTGCTGTCATATCTACACTTATACTCATTATAATGCCGTTATTGCTTTTGTGCCGCGTTTCACTTGGCGCTAATAATAAGGCTTAGGCTACTTTTTCATCATTTGACCTCGTCTCTTTTGAACATGTGTGATGGTGGTTGGGTTATTGTTATTTTATTTTGTCCGTATAAAAAAAAGAAAGATACTACACTGTTCCAATGCACATGCTTTCTGTTTCATCGCTGTAACAATGGCACTCCACAAATAAAAATGTATTGAACACTTTCACCTGGATTCACCTGGTCAGTCTGTGTCATGGAAAGAGCAGCACTCAGTGCAGAAACCGCATGTGAAGTGGGGGTGGCAGGTAGCCTAGCAGTTAAGAGCGTTGGGCCAGTAACCAAAAGGTTGCTGGGTCGATTCTCGAGCCGGCAAGATGGAAAAATCTGCCGTTCCGCCCTTGAGCAAGACGGCTCCCAACAACAACTGCTCCCCGGGCGTCCATGACGTGGATGTTGATTAAGGCAGCCCATCCCCCCCGCACCTCTGATTCAGGGGGGTTAAATGCGGAAGACACATTTCGGTTGAATGCATTCAGTTGTGCAACTGACTAGGTATCCCCTTTCCCCTTCCCCTTTGGTGATGTATTGAAGCATACAGTGTCATAAGTTGCTATATACCACTATCAACTGTCAACTGCCTGGCTACCACTTCTTCTAAATTCAGCAGAGCAGAACACTGAATTGCTATTGGACCATATAGTCCTAAATGGAAATTGTCACAAATACCCTCATGTTCTAAACCTCCTAGACTTTTCTGCAACCTCTTGAAACAGCGACACCATCCTCTTAGTTAACATCTAATTTGCATGTCTTATCTGATATCAACAACAACACAACAGACTACGAGATACTACTACAATACGCAACTCATCTTATAGGAGTTATTCATTCAACTCCATTGAGTCAGAGAGAGTGCAGTAAATGGTTGATGAAAGTTTATCTCTGTAAGGATAATGTTACCCTACAGGTTCAGCGTGTTATCCTGTATGCGACAATCCCCAGTTCACTTTGTATGGGAATTCATTCCAATTTCTGGCTTATCAATTGAACTGAGCAAATTACATCTTCATTTATTCCAAAGCCAATCTTTCATTTGGGATTTTAGCTGGCGCCGGTGCTGGATATTGCGATTGCTAGCTATTAGGGCTGACCCCATTTAGACGACTGGTCGATTGTTTGGCGGATAGGCTGTTGGTCGACCAAAATGTCTTTAGTCGAGCAGTAGCAAAAAAAATATCATGGTGCGCAAGACACCTGTCTGATTGGCGCCTGCGAGTGGACTAATCGATTGCGGAGGCCGTTGGGATGACACAATCCATCAATCTGAGACATGGTACTGAAATTCTATATGGTATTAACATGTAAGAAGAATGGTGCAACACAAATAGAAATTTCAATAAGTGTGCTTTTTCCCACGTTGGGTAGTGGTCGCTGTCCGGGGTTCTGAAACACATCAGAGCGCTGTTGAATTGCCGCATTTCCATAGACCATGTTGCTATGTGCATAATAGTAAAGTTAACCAGCATATTGGTGTTGAGAACAATGCGGAGGAGGCAGCAGCGAAGTTAGGAGACGAGGGGGCTTGCAAACTATTACAGACTACAAAGGGAAGCACAGCCACGAGCTGCCCAGTGACGCGAGCCTACCAGTCGAGCTAAATCACTTCTATGCTCGCTTCGAGGCAAGCAACACTGAGGCATGCATGAGAGCAACAGCTGTTCCGGACGACTGTGTGATCACGCTCTCCGTAGCCGACGTGAGTAAGACCTTTAAACAGGTCAACATACACAAGGCTGCGGGGCCAGACGGATTACCAGGACGTGTGCTCCGGGCATGTGCTGATCAACTGGCA
>NC_036864.1:4654915-4791808 GCF_002910315.2 Salvelinus sp. IW2-2015
CAACCCAACGAACAACACATCCCAACCGTGAAAGCATGGAGGTGGAAACATCTTCTTTGGGATGCTTTTCAGCACAAGCGGACAGGACAACTGCACGCTATTGAGGGGACGGATGGATGGGGCACATGTATTGCGAGATCTTGGCCAACCAACCTCCTTCCCTCAGTAAGAGCATTGAAGATGGTCGTGGCTGGGTCTTCCAGCATGACAACGACCCGAAACACAAGCCAGGGCAACTAAGGAGTGGCTCGTAAGAAGCATCTCAAAGGTCTGGAGTGGCCTAGCCAGTCTCCAGACCTGATCCATTAGAAATCTTTGGAGGGAGCTGAAAGTCCGTATTCCCAGGACAGCCCGCAAACCTGAAGGATCTGGAGAAGGTCCTGTTATGGAGGTGTGGGCCAAAAATCCTGCTCGCAGTGTGTGCAAACCTGGTCAAGACTACAGGAAACGATATCTCTGTATTGCAACAAAGGTTTCTGTACCAAATATTAGTTCTGCTTTTCTGATGTACTCACAATACTTATGTCATGCAATAAATGCAAATTAATCTCTTAAAAATCATACAATGTGATTTTCTGGATTTTTGTTTATCAGATTTCCTTCTAATCTACAGTATAAAAACGTGTACCTGATGATAAAAAAATTACAGACCTCTACATGCTTTGTAAGTAGAACCTAGACCGCAGCACGTGTATCATACTTGTTCATCCCACTGATAATGTGAGAATGCCTAGTTTAGCACATTGACTACAGCTCAGCGTTCAATCACCACATAGTACCCATCAAAGTCCACAAGCATAGGCATCACTGAGACTTAAACCATCCCTCTGCAAATCGGATCTGGACTTCCTGACAGGCTGCCCAGGCTGTGAGGATAGGTAGCAAACACATTGCCAGCTGATCCTCAACACTGGAGCTCCCCAGGGGTGCGTGCTCAGTCTCCTCCTGTACTCCCTGTTCACCCACGACTGCATGGCCAGGCACGACTCCAACACCATCATTAAGTTTGCTGATGACACAACAGTGGCAGGCCTGATCACCGACAACGACGAGGCAGCCTATAGGGAGGAGGTCAGAGACCTGGCCGTGTGTGCAGAATAATAACCTATCCCTCAACGTAACCAAGACTAAGGAGATGATTGTGGACTACAGGAAAAGGAGCACCGAGCAAGTCCCCATTCTCATCGACGGGGCTGTAGTGGAGCAGGTTGAGAGCTTCAAATTCCTTGGTGTTCACATCAACAAGAAACTAGATTGGTCCAAACACACCAAGACAGTCGTGAAGAAGGCACGACAAAGCCTATTCCCCCTCAGGAAACTAAAAAGATTTGGCATGGGTCCTGAGATCCTCAAAAGTTTCTACAGCTGCAACATCGAGAGCATCCTGACCGGTTGCATCACTGCCTGGTACGGCAATTGCTCGGCCTCCGACCGCAAGGCACTTCAGAGGGTAGTGCGTACGGCCCAGTACATCACTGGGGCAAAGCTGCCTGTCATCCAGGACCTCTACACCAGGCGGTGTCAGAGGAAGGCCCTAAAAATTGTCAAAGACCCCAGCCACCCCAGTCATAGACTGTTCTCTCTACTACCGCATGGCAAGCAGTACCGGAGTGCCAAGTCTAGGACAAAATGGCTTCTCAACAGTTTTTACCCCCAAGCCATAAGACTGCTGAACAGGTAACCAAATGGTTACGGACTATTTGCATTGTGCCCCCCCCCCTAACCCCTCTTTTTATGCTGCTGCTACTCTCTGTTTATCTTATATGCATAGTCACTTTAACTATACATTCATGTCATGTACATACTACCTAAATTGGCCCGACCAACCAGTGCTCCCGCACATTGGCTAAGCGGGCTATCTGCATTGTGTCCCACCACCCGCCAACCCCTCTTTTCACGCTTCTGCTACTCTCTGTTCATCATATATGCATAGTCACTTTAACGATACCTACATGTACATACGACCTCAATAAGCCTGACTAACAGGTGTCTGTATATAGCCTTGCTACTCTTTTTTCAAATGTCTTTTTACTGTTGTTTTATTTCTTTACTTAACTACACACACACAAACATACCTTTTTTCCCCGCACCATTGGTTAGAGCCTGTAAGTAAGCATTTCACTGTAAGGTCTACACCTGTTGTATTCGGCGCACGTGACAAATAAACTTTGATTTGATTTGAGAAAACCGCCCTTGCCTTAATTGTCGAAGAAAAGTGAGGATAGAGTAAACCTCAACTTAATTAGGACTATAATCATTAGCCTAACTTAAAATGTGCCTGGCTTTATAAATCATCCATATACATCTACAGAAATAAGACATACACTGTTTCTGTTGCCTGTTTGAGTGTTTGGTTAATAGTCTACTGATTCCGTGAGCACCAAGCCTCGCGCAACCACCTGTCAAATAAACAATTTCACAAATGTGGCTGTTTTTTAATTCTTTGCTTTGCTGTTCTAAAGGCTTTAAACATGTATTCATTAGAACAGCCTCCCTGTTATTATCTATCATTTACTTAGTGTTGTTCACACTGTTCCAAATTGTTCCAAATTGTTCTGTTCCAAAAATTCTATTTATAATAATGACCCTCCTTTTTCCTTGATCTCCTTCGTATTGTTATTATCTCCTTCGTATTGTTATTAGTTTGGCACACACATTATGCACGCAGCGCTTGTTCCTTAGCTTCTTTATCTCCAGTATTTTCCACAACTAGTCACATTTGTTTCGAGTTTATTTGTCACGTCCACTGCATTCATTTTCCTGTCACGTGTTACGGTATTCAGAGTTTGTTATAACCAACTTATTGATGTGATTATGATAGGCTATAGGTCGGGCCCTATTGGTCGCATGCATGCGATGCATATATGTGTCATGTAAATAATGCAAGAGTTGAGGGAAAAGGGAATGTTTTTCCTAAACAAATTAGGTATTTCGGTAACATTGCAATTTCTGACCGAAAAGTTATGTTGCAGCTTCAGCAACACGGACAGCGCGATACACACCGTCGATGTGCTGTGGTGGTCGCTGCAGCAGAGGAGAGAGAGAGAGACAATGGGTGCTAGTCACACACAGTCACTCGCTGTCTTTTTTTTATAACACAGCGCAGTACGTCTGAGCAGGGCACGGCACAATCAAATCAATTGCGGTCAGACTCCCTCCAGCCATTTGTCTGTCTTAATTATTTCATCAAACATTTTCCTTAAAGCATCAGACAAGCTCAATGCATATCGTTGATTGGAAAAAAACACATGTTGGTGTTCATGTGGAAAAATACACGTTTAAAAATGTCAGGACAGATGACTCTTGGTCGACTAACTATCGTTATTAACTCTCAGATGCAGACGTCATGTAAATTCGCCGTGGATAGCGCTAAATGACTTTGTGTCAGTCATCGTAATTACTGTGTTGCTGCTGCTCCCACCACTACTAGATTATTCAAACTCCCCCGAGTTTTGACGGCACCTCACGCAATTACCGCTGGTCTTTTGAGGCGCTGAGGCAGAAATAAGAGCAGACTTGTAGATCTGTCTCTGCGATAGACTCTGTTTATGGTGATTCAAATCCTTTAATCCTTCCCAGTGTTTTCTATGTGGAGAGAATACAGACCAGTTAGCTACTAATCGTATTGTTGTAAACAAGCTATATAAGAATAGGGCAGTTATTGAAATTAGCCGTTGTCGATGCACACGCACGTACCCATGCATGCACAGACAAATACACACACAATATAAATGTAGGCCTATTTGAGAAAAGATTCATACATATGTTAAAGGCTCCTCCGTTGACTTTCTTTCCATCCGATTTACCATTTCCTCTCACAGCCAAAACCTAATGTTCTCCTCATATCCATCAACCTGTTGCTAGGGAGAACTGCAGACAGTCAGTTTCATATGGAAGGGATTGCTATTTATATCAGTTCAATGCATATTGAGCTGTGCAGGCTTCCCGCCGAGCAGCGAGGTACAAGCCCAGCTACAGGGGAACTCTTCAGCAGAGAGCTAATCGGCTTGCCATTAAACTCCCATCCATCGCATCTCATGTATTTTCAGTTTGCAGAAAATGTTGAGGTATAATGTTTTGGCTAGAGGTGAGACGTACAAAGGGAGGTTGTTCCTTACCCGTGTTGGAACCCGATAGGTTGTATCTGGAGTTGACCTTCCTGATGATGTTCTCGTGGATTTGATACCACTCGCTTTCCGTGGTACATCTGGAACACAAAAGGCCAAGCATGGTGTGTCATGCATGATTTGGGTCAACACGATAACATTAGCCCAATAACATTTTTGAACCTTCTAATATAAGTCCAATGAAACACAAGGGTAGAGAAGGGTCACTTCTCTGGGCTAAATACTATAGGCATATTGTCCACCCATTTCAGCCCCTACTGTATATAGGTCAAACTGTTACTGTGTCCATAATGGCTATTTCAATCCCCCTCGGCATGCATCTAGAGTGCTTAAATAGTACCCGTGTGTGTGTGTGTGTGTGTGTGTGTGTGTGTGTGTGTGTGTGTGTGTGTGTGTGTGTGTGTGTGTGTGTGTGTGTGTGAAATACTGGTCAAACACTGTTTCACCACAATCCATCCACTGTGAAAGCTGAACAGGGTATCTGCATACTCTGTGCATTTTGCACTACCTCAGCCAGTACTGTCTCACTCATTATTTCATTGTCTGTGAGAGGGTACTGAAGTGCATTGTGAGTTATGGGTCTGTGTAAAATGCACTTTCGATATGATGGAAGGTGACTCACGCGTAAACCTTCAGRAGGTGYTCGTCTTTAGAGTCTGCCGTGAGGAGGTCTGCGATACTGACCACGGCACAGCCGAAGGGCCGTCTGTACTGGACACTACACAGGTTCTTCTTCTCCCCGGCGCCCATCCGCCCTGCAACCAACACAACGACAACACAGTCAATGTCTGTKCATCAGCGCTCTGTAGTTACTATATTAGAGAGTGTCACCACTTAACTATAATTACTGCAATACTATAATACTATGTTATTACTGTGTTAGAGCTGTGTTCATTTGTTTAATGTATGCAATATAAAATGTAGTGTTTGACTAATTAAGAAGAGGAAAATACACTGGGAACCTACCAATTCTCATAATGTGAACAACAATGTAGACGTCTTTTCTGAGATCGCTGCTCCCCAAATCCTGAAGAGAGAAAAACACATACATTTTTAATCACAGGGTGATGGTAGTATCCTCAATACAATAACAGGCAAAGCGTCATGTGCAGAATGACTACTACTTCTATACCCCCCTGGGGTGCATAGAAGACACAGTGAAGTTCAGTACTCGCCACAAAGAGGGTGCATTGTCTCTCTGTCTTCTCTGGCGACTTGGGCACTCCGTTCTTATTCAGTCTGACAAAGAACCTTTCACTGGAGGAGGAGAGAAGAGGAGAGAAGAGGTAGGGGAGGGGAAGAGAGGTTATTCATTGTCACGCCGTGAATAAAATACATGTTGGGGATGACAGTAAACATGACAGAGGTGGGAAGTTGGCTAAAACAACAAGCTAGCTACTATATCTGGCACTAGTAGTGTACCACAGTACAAGCAGATGTAGAGTACAACAAGAGGTAACACAGAGGTAAGCTCCTCCATATTCACAGAGAGTGCGAGCCCTGGGGCAAAATAAGAGGAGGAGAAGGGGAAGAGAAAAAAAATGAAAAGAAGGAGAAGAAGGAAAAAAAAGATGAAGAATTAATGCCATAGCGCCATGACGAGATTGTAGCCAACATATCTGACAACACAAATAAAATATGCTTCAATTCCATATCGGACAACGCAAGAAAATGATGCTTCCGTTCTATGAAACTAGATTAAATATTCATAGAATTTTGCTAATTCTTCAGGAGAGATACTAACCCAGTTCTTGGACTGTCAACACACGGAAAGGAAAGTGAGTAAGTGTAGATCAGAATGAACAAAGAAAAGTGTTTTGCAATAACATTGGGGATACACTGCAATGTTGGACGTTATTGTAATTTTGTAGTATGGCAAGGAGATGAAGGGGAAATTCATAAAAACTTTCGAGATCATGGAAGAAAAGCAGTGAAATGGCAAACATCGCAATACACACCTACATATGAAGACCGTACTTGTTACAAAGTTACAGAAAGCTAAACCGCACACAAACCGAAACTGGATACATTGTAAACGCAGGTCCGACGTAGAAAAACTTAGCTAGCCAGCAATTTATTTGTTTTTGCAGCCATATTTTGGGGGAAAATAACCTAACGTGGTGAGGGATGAACATGAATCTCATGACGCAAGTGGCGCTATGCTGTCAAATCCTCCCACATGAAATGTCTAGTTTAACCAGCTGTTTTCAGCAACTGATTTTTTTATTTATTTGGCTGTCATATCGCCAGGTTTGCTAGCAACAAACTATTTAGCCAGCTTCTAGCCGAGTGTTTGATATGCAATGTGATCTCCTCGTAATGAACAGTGTTAAGTGTCCTGACGAGAAGGCACTTTGCCAGACAAAATTGAGGGCATCACCTCATTGTTATGGAAGTAACCAAATGAATGTCAATAGAAAACAGCTTAAACAAACACAAATGCAGCTAATTTGCTGTTATCCTGGCTGCAGAGGTCGTGACTGTGTTAGCCGCAACAAGTTGGCTAGCTAGCAAGCAAGCAAGGGATTGCTTGTGGCAGTCTATGGGGGTGCGACAGGGTTCAATTCTCGGGCCGACTCTCTTCTCTGTATACATCAATGATGTCGCTCTTGCTGCTGGTGATTCTCTGATCCACCTCTACGCAGACGACACCATTCTGTATACTTCTGGCCCTTCTTTGGACACTGTGCTAACTAACCTCCAGACGAGCTTCAATGCATTACAACTCTCCTTCCGTGGCCTCCAACTGCTCTTAAATGCAAGTAAAACTAAATGCATGCTCTCAAACCGATCGCTGCCTGCACCTGCCCGCCCGTCCAGCATCACTACTCTGGACGGTTCTGACTTAGAATATGTGGACAACAACAAATACCTAGGTGTCTTTTTAGACTGTAAACTCTCCTTCCAGACTCACATTAAGCATCTCCAATCGAAAATTAAATCTAGAATCGGCTTCCTATTTCGCAACAAAGCATCCTTCACTCATGCTGCCAAACATACCCTCGTAAAACTGACTATCCTTCCGATCCTCGACTTCGGCGATATCATTTACAAAATAGCCTCCAATACTCTACTCAGCAAATTGGATGCAGTCCATCACAGTGCCATCTTTTTGTCACCAAAGCCCCATATACTACCCACCACTGCGACCTGTACGCTCTCGTTGGCTGGCCCTCGCTTCATACTCGGCGCCAAACCCACTGGCTCCAGGTCATCTATAAGTCTTTGCTAGGTCAAGTCCCGCCTTATCTCAGTTCACTGGTCACCATAGCAGCACCCACCCGTAGCACGCGCTCCAGCAGGTATATTTCACTGGTCATCCCCAAAGCCAACACCTCCTTTGGCCGCCTTTCCTTCCAGTTCTCTGCTGCCAATGACTGTAAGGAACTGCAAAAATCACTGAAGATGGAGACTCATATCTCCCTCACTAACTTTAAGCACCAGCTGTCAGAGCAGCTCACAGATCACTGCACCTGTACATAGCCCATCTGTAAATAGCCCATCCAACTACCTCATCCCCATACTGTATTTATTTTTCTCCTTTGCACCCAAGTATCTCTACTTGCACATTCATCGTCTGAATGCACTATCACTCCAGTGTTTAATTGCTATATCGTAATTACCTCACCACTATGGCCTATTTTATTGCCTTACCTCCCTCATCTTACCTCATTTGCACACACTGTATATAGACTTTTTCCCCTACTGTATTATTGAATGTATGTTTGTTTATTCCATGTGTAACTCTGTGTTGTATGTGTCGAACTGCTCTGCTTTATCTTGGCCAGGTCGCAGTTGTAAATGAGAACTTGTTCTCAACTAGCCTACCTGGTTAAATAAAGGGGAAATATATATATATATATATATATATATATATATATATATATGGCAACGGAACATACAGAATAAACAACTGAGTCGCGTCCTTAAATATAGAACTAATGGAACTAATGACTGGGTTGCATCTCATTTTTTTCGAGCAGTAAATGTCTGCTTTAGTATCGTTTTCTCTGGTAACTGTGGTATAAAACGGGATAAATCCCTCCGTCTCGTACATTACCGCCGCCTTGTCCCGCTGAGTCGTCCATTATTTCCAAGGTAATGTACAGAACATCAGCGTTTATCCCTTACATAATAAAATTCTGACTTGTGTTGCTGTCTAGAAACATAAATTATAGATGCTGTTAAAATTATTAGAAATAATTGTTGTTTACAATAACCGCTAGTATTTTAATATGCATCATTGTCCGGCTGCAGAACAGTTGACCACAAGCCATATTATTTGAATATGTACATAGCATGCTTATTATACATACTGCGCATATACAAATTCAGAAAAATCTACAGAATGTGCATTTAACCAACTGCAGCATAACAGAACTGAACTCAGATGCTCCCATGCTGAAAGAATAGGGAGGAAGAGCGACTGTCAGACAGAGGACACACACACACACCATCCCCTGCCGTGTTTGTCCCATCCTGCTGCCAATGGCCAGCTAATCCCGTTAGGTGACTTTCACAGCCCTCAGATAAGCAGAGAGAGTGTCTTGTAATGCTGGAACAGCAAGCCAACTCCAACTTCGCTACTACAGCTATAGCATTACATGGACCGTTAGCTAGCTAGCCGAATTAACAAGCCAACAAGGCGATTGACAGATTCCTATGCATTAAGCATGGGAGTCACACTCACTCACACGCACACGCTCCAATCTCTAATTAACACTACATTMTTGAAACCTCATCCTCCAATTACCAGCCGCCCCAGCGCATACAGGTCCCTGAGCCCCCTAACACACACACACAGCTGCAAGGCTGCTGATCCGGTTGCTTCAGACCACTAGCAGGCCCCTAGTGGGACCATATCACCGCCTATCAGCAGGTTCATTTAAATATCATGAATGGCTTCCCTCTCCCTCCATCCCTCTCCCTCTCATCACATAGTCCATCTGCGGTGATCCGAGCGTTTGTTATTTCCTCCCCTGGTATCGATGATTGCATTAGGAAAGAGATCCAGACACGAGCGTGGGCCAGAATGACCTGGCTGGTGCGGTATTGATGACTGGCTAAATTAACCATGCTATACAGGCAGTCTCCAGGGGAAGGGGAGACGGGATATCACTCCTCAATGGACTGTCTGATTCAGTCTATCGTATAGCCACACAATATGGCCTACACAAACACTCAGACACACAGACAAACAGAGAGTGAGGCACCGCGGGAGTGTGTCACACAGACCCAGACACATAAAAAAAAGTGTCACTAATTTCAAGCGTACCAATCAACATCCAAGCCATCAGTGAATGTGTCCCCACTATACCATCTGTGACAGCTCTCATTAGACTGCTGTTGTTTTACTGGCTGCTCTAACAATAGATGTTTATGTAGACAGCAGCTAGTGCCCCATCTCCACTCATCCATCCATCCCTAGTCTTGTTAAAGCTGACCGGAGCGTGGAAGAGGAGAGGGTACCCATTCGTTTCCATGACAGCAGAGAGACAGGGGCTTGAGTGAATGTTGGTAGACCTGTGAAGTAGAGAAAGAGAGCGCAGTGTCTGGATGGCTTGTCAGTGTCATCCACTCCTCAGAGCGGTTGTAGGTGTGTGTGTGTGTGTGTGTGTGTGTGTGTGTGTGTGTGTGTGTGTGTGTGTGTGTGTGTGTGTGTGTGTGTGTGTGTGTGTGTGTGTGTGTGTGTGTGTGTGTGTGTGTGTGTGTGTGTGTGTGTGTGTGTGTGTGTGCACCTGCATCCATGCTAGGGTCATTAGATATAACACGCATGCCATGTCTGACTCTGCTTCTGCTGAGCTGGTGTTACTGGCATTGCTTCACTTTCCTCTAGCTGTGGTCGAGAAAGAGCAGGTCGGACCCCCATCTGGGTCCAGTCAAACCCCAGACCAACAACACCATCAGGACTAATGGCTGCCAGCCAGGTAGAGAAAACAGCCTGGGAAAACCGCCAAATAATCCACATCCCAAATGGCACCCTATTCCCTATATAGTGCACTACTTTTGACCAAAGCCCTACGTCAAAAGTAGCGGGTGCCATTTGGGATGCAGACAGATTCCCCTTCAAGACAACACAGGTGGGAGGAAGATAAACTCAGTGGACACTCAGAGCTCCCAGACAACGGAGGAACACTGGGCAGACAGCTGAACAGCCCTCCCCAGCCAGAGAAAGAGGGAACAAGAGGGAGGGGGAGAAAGCCATTAGTTAAGACGAGATAAGATAAAATGCTGCTGGCTTAGGGAAACTCATTCATTTAATGTGACAAGTTGGCTGGGATAAGTTGGACGCGACGTGTTTCTCATGTCTCTGGGCTAGAAGATGCACAATTCCATCAAGTCTATATCAAGGTGAGAGTCATATAAATGATATAGTCAGAATCGTTTGAAAGACTATGTTTTGTGGGGGGGGGGATTATGTCTATATTTGTCAAGCAACTGTGCAACAGCTATGAAATAGTTCTAAGCACGCTTACTTCTTAATATGAGAACTATCTTCTAGGTAGTGTGCTTAAAATGCATTTCAAACGGCATGGCATTACAATGAAGGACCAATTATCTGGCACAGGTACTTAGTGGCAAGCTTTTTAAAAGAAAGCGAGAGAGAGAGCTGGTTGGAGCGAAAATTATATACTCTGCGACAAAGTTGCTCGCTGGGAAAGTGGGAAAAGAATTGCCTTCATTATCATGGACTTCAGAGCTGTGAGTTACAGAGCCAAGAGAACAAACTTAAATAGGCCCCTTGTTAAAGTGAGTCCCACTGGCACTCTGTGCAGGTAGGTCTTTTATTCAGAACGTGCTCTGCTCTTATTCCCCAGTGCACACTCTCGACGTTCAGGCACACAAAGAAACACGCCGTCAACACAGCCTTGAGCAGGGAAGGTAAAAATAGATGTTCTCTCATGTGATATTAGTCACAGCAACACACAAAGGGAAGAAGTGTAGTGACTAACTAACTACAGGTTGAATAGCTTCCGGGGGGAGAAAACACGACAGAGCAACCTCCGTTGACAATTATCTGGACAACAGACTCTACAATGAATTCTAGGACCTCAGTCTACCGATGCCTACGAATGACTGTGTATTAGTAATAGTTGACTGGATAAACGTGGCTTCTCGTCTCTGTTGTACATGCTGAAACATTCATCCCGTCACTGTCGGCCTAGTTCCTGTCATGTTAGCCACCAGGGTACAGACGTCAGACACTGTCGTACAGATAGAAGACGCTTGAGCCACTATTCTCACATCTCCTTTTCTGTTTTGAACAATTGATTCATTTGCGAGTTGAAATGGAATTGCTGCACTTTGACTCCCAACACTCAACTCTTAAGAGGAAACAGTGACGTTAATTCACACAACATTCTCACCAACGCTATGAGTGTGTGTGTGTGTGTGTGGTGTTCCTTCCCACATAACCACCAGTGTGCCTCCCTCATAACTACTACCACCAGCCATGGCCGACCCCAAACCAACCCAGTGACGTGGCTTTGAGACAGACGTGTGTTTACAGCCAGATGAAAAGGAACATGGCCTTACCCACCTCAACTATGCCACCAGTTAACGGCTGATTGTGATGCAGCATTACAGTCCAGGAGGACTAGCTACAAGTGTGTTAGCCTCAACAGAGGTCAAGGGAAGAACAACCGATAAACTGGTTGCTACTGTAGATGCCAGAACTGGTTCAAATGTAATTCCATTGTTAGTTGCAAAGACACCCAACACAAGGTCAGAGGTCAGTTAATCCTGTTCACTTCAAAGCCACACCATGAGACCCTGCTTACCCCACCTACGTAAATATATAATGCAATACAATAAAACACAAATGCGTTCATCCCTTTCAATTTGATTTGGGGCAGTCGCCAGCGGATGTAAGACACACATACTATAATTTACACTTTGAGCACACACTTTAAAGTCGATAGGAGAAAATACTGAGAATGCATGCCCAATACAGTGTTTCATTCTAAGTAGTATACCAGTGTTTAATATACAGTCACAGTGGTTGCAACGTTTACCTGAGTGGCCTGTTCTCCCTGCCGTCATAGATGTGGAAGAACACCTCCAGCTCCTCTCCCAGGTTGGAGCTCATCAGACTCTTCATGTGGACGAAGAGGTGGTGCGTGCTGGCCGGCACCGGAGTCTCCTTCTTACGGTGACGGTGCTCCATCTGTAGTGTGGACAAACAGGAACCCGAGATGATCTGGACGGTGCAAACACCAGTCTAGTCTAGCGGTGCTTTATCGTCAAAGGATCTGAAATGTCAAAACCCTGACGGGCATCAGCCGGCGCAAACCCGGGTCTAGTGGTTGTTTATTATCCGAACTAGGGAAGTCATAAAGACAGTAAGCTAACGCTCTGTACTGTGTGCACACAGGATTAGACATGTCAAAACCCTGATGGTCATCGGCTGGTGCAAACACACCGGTGGTTTATTACCCGAAGGCGTTTTATTATAGTATCTAGACACAGCCTTAACATTGGCTCTGAGTGCAGAGATTATCCCATGAACACAATTTAATCACTTGCCCTTTTTCAATGAACTGATTTATTCAGCTTTGACATTCATAAAATATTAAAACGATCTAATTTGACTTGAATTAAATGCTTCAAAGGGGACCTAGCTCTGTGAAAATAAACGGCAGCATTGGCTTTTAAGCTGTTCTGTCTACTCTGGCGTTTGCCTTTCATTTCAGGAGAGGAAAGCGCTTTATATCTGGTTGAGTAGAGCAGGTAAAGGGGGAAGAGGAGATTCAGATACACTACTGTTCAAACGTCTGGGGTCACTTAGAAAGGTCCTTGTTTTCGAATGAAAAGCACATTTTTTATCCATTAAAATAACATCGAATTGATCATAAATACAGTTGTAGACATTGTTAATGTTGTAAATGACTATTGAAGCTGTAAAACGGCAGATTTTTTATGGAATATCTACATAGGCGTACAGAGGCCCATTATCAGCACTCCTGTGTTCCATTGGCACGTTGTGATAGCTAAAAAAAAGGCTAATTGATCATTAGAAAACCCTTTTGCAATTATGTTAGCACAGCTGAAAACTGTTGTTCTGATTAAAGAAGCAATAAAACTGGCCTTCTTTAGATTAGTTGAGTAGCTGGAGCATCAGCATTTGTGGGTTCGATTACAGGCTCAAAATGGCCAGAAACAAAGACCTTTCTTCTGAAACTCGTCAGTCTATTCTTGTTCTGAGGAATGAAGACTACTCCATGCGAGAAATTTCCAAGAAATTTCCAAGAAACTGAAGATCTCGTACAACGCTGTGTACTATTCCCTTAACAGAAAAACGCAAACTTTCTCTAACCAGAATAGAAAGGAGTGGGAGGCCCCGGTGCACAACTGAGCAAGAGGACATTCGAGTTTCTAGTTTGAGAAACAGATGACCGGGATGCTGGCCTTCGACAGAGTTGCAAAGAAAAAGCCATC
Source organism: Salvelinus sp. IW2-2015 (assembly GCF_002910315.2). Lineage (NCBI taxonomy): Eukaryota > Metazoa > Chordata > Actinopteri > Salmoniformes > Salmonidae > Salvelinus > Salvelinus sp. IW2-2015. The sequence goes on from NC_036864.1 coordinate 4,668,481, forward strand.
TCAGACTGGCCAATAAAAAGAAAAGATTAAGATGGACAAAAGAACACAGACACTGGACAGAGGGAGATTGGAAAAAAGTGTTATGGACAGACAAATCTAAGTTTGAGGTGTTCAGGTCACAAAGAAGAACATTCGTGAGACGGAGAAAAAAATGAAAAGATGCTGGAGGAGTGCTTGACGCCATCTGTCAAGGATGGTGGAGGCAATGTGATGGTCTGGGGGTGCTTTGGTGGTGGTAAAGTGGGAGATTTGTACAGGGTAAAAGGGATCTTGAAGAAGGAAAGCTATCACTACATTTTGCAACACCATGCCATATCCTGTGGACGGAGCTTAATTAGAGCCAGTTTCCTCCTACAACAGGACAATGCCCCAAAGCACAGCTCCAAACTATGCAAGAACTATTTAGGGATGAAGCAGTCAGCTGGTATTCTGTCTATGATGGAGTGGCCAGCACAGTCATCGTATCTCAACCCTATTGAGCTGTTGTGGGAGCACCTTGACCATATGGTACGTAAGAAGTGCCCATCAAGCCAATCCAACTTGTGGGAGGTGCTGCAGGAAGCATGGGGGGAAATCTCTTCAGATTACCTCAACAAATTGACAACTAGAATGCCAAAGGTCTGCAAGGCTGTAATTACTGAAAATATAGGATTCTTTGACGAAAGCAAAGTTTGAAGGACACAATTATTATTTCAATTAAAAATCATTATTTATAACCTTGTCAACATCTCGACTATATTTCCTATTCATTTTGCAACTCATTTCATGTATGTTTTCATGGAAAACAAGGAGATTTCTAAGTGACCCCAAACTATTGAACGGTAGTGTATATGTCAAATGTATGCTGCATTTTTACCCTTTTGTTCCAATACCCATTAAAGGGGCAATCAGCAATTGCAGCATCCATTTTTTGGACATATAAATGAATGATATGTACCCATTGATTCTTGAAGAATATAACGTATAAATGCCTCATGAGTTAGTTCAACTGTCACACCCCCATCAGAATACTTGTTTAACTCCAATGTTTGTAAACAAACCCTGTATAGCCTCACCACATATTTAAAACTATAATTTTGATTTTACGGATGGTCAGTACCTCCATCCATAAGGTAATTTCTCCTGAAACATCCCTCAACGTTTTATCAAAACAATGGCGGGTCAAAATGCTTTTTTATTGTTTCAACTGCTGATTGGCCCTTTAAGTGAAGCTGTGGAAAAAAGATGCATATTATTTTCCCAGAAATGTGTTAAGCATTCCATGTAATTCCAGAGGATGCACGTTCACAGCACGCTTCCTTAATAGTCGCCCAAATCTAATTTGTTTCAGTTAATATGCTGCCCTCTTTGTAGAAAAAAAACTGATGATCGGTCCAACACACACACACGCATGAGGAAATGAACAAACACACACACAAATGCCATTTACACCTTTACAGGAAGAATGTCACAACACAGAGTGCTTCAAAGGAATTATATTTATTTCATTTCATTTGCGCACACACACACACACACATCACAATCAGCCATGTCAAACTGGGATAGAGTGAACAGTAGCACAATGTACCCACAGCATCAAGCCTTATGCGCTCTTAAGCACTGTATAATAATGTATTAAATCAACCAGATCTACAGTACATCTCTACATTATTATCTGACACAGCAGTGTGTGGGGTAGTACTGTAAAGGCGTCCGCATGCTTCCCAGACGAAACAGTTTGGAATAGTTTGTGCATAGATTATGACGACATTTTGTGACGTTTTGGACTTTGGTATGTATTTTTTGGGTTGTTCGGGCACACAAAATGTTTTCTTGAGGCAAGCTGAAGTCAGTTGCCAAAGTCTACGCCCCTTCGTCGGTGATTGGTCAATAGTAGGCATTCTTCAGTAAAGTCTTTGATGTCATTCAACGAGAGACGACTAGTTTTCACTAACATTTTCTTATTTAGAAATACTGCACCAAACATCTTAGTTAGATGTAAAATTGCTCGACTAAGATCTTAGCAAAAACGTAAAATTACTGACAGATTTCTTGAGTTACCTTCTGACTTTTTTGAGGAAGTGTATACTGTCTACGGTATCTCAAAATGGACAAAGAGTACTCTTCACGCTTTTTTCTCGTTTTTCAAGCGAATGTCTGTTAAGGGAGTATGCGAGCACACTCGTTCGCTTCGCCTAGCCGACTTCGGCTACCCGCCAGCCGAACTGAGGCATGCTGACGCCTTCATACAGATTATTCACAGCTCACTGCTGTGAAAAAGAATGAACTCTCATCTTCCTTAGTCATTGTCTGTGTTGGTGCCCAGCACAAGGACAAAAGAAGGACGGGTGGCAAACAACTAAACATCGAGCTAGGACCCAGTCCAAGTCTTCCTTGCACGCACCCACTCAATCACTTACCCACTCACTCACCCACTCACTCACCCACTCCATCAGATGGTTGCTACAGTCCCTGCCGAAGCCTGCCCAGCATTCATCTTCACTTTTCTCTCAGGGATAAGGACTAAGAGGTGGAGGAGAGGAAGATGTTGGGACGGAGGAGGAGAAGAGAGGCGAGGAGAGGGGGCACCAGCAGGCATTGAGACGTTCTGTTTTCCGCGGGCTCACGTAACAGGGTTAAATCTCCCAGTTTAGTTTCATCTGGAATGAATAGGCTTATGTGACAACTGGTGGAATTTCATTAGCAGCGTTCTTCTCTGTCTCAACTGCGCAGTACGTTAAGCGACCGCGGGGAGACAATGTCTTACGTGACTGTCTCTGCCTCACTTAATACGGGAGGGGAACTAGTACAGTGTAGTACTGTAAGTTAATAAGCTGTTCCAATATTGTTCACATAATATATTTAATAATTATGCCATTGAGCAGACGCTTTTATCCAAAGCGACTTAAAGTCAATGAATGCATACAGTTTTTACGTATGAGTGTTTTTTGTAATCGAACTCAATATCCAGCTGCGACAGAGGACCAGGTTCCCCAGGTAACATTTACCAGTAAGTAGCGTGAAAAACAGAAACAAGTATTGTAACAGTCTAATAGTCCCTGGGCTTTAGAGAGAGGGTTAAATACAGCCTACTGAGATTCTTAAGAGATCGAGGCTACAGTATATAAGGATCCTTCCATTATGCCTTTATCACATGAAACGTGTGGCAAAGGACAATTTGAAAAGAAAATATCCGGTTCAGGTCGGCACAATAGTGTGAAACGGGTTACTCTCTTCATGCCATCTCCATGTATGCCAGTGCTAATTGGAGACAGTATGTTGACCTAGGTAAACCTGAACTATCCATCACCACTGTTCAGTATGACAGTGTAGTGAGCCCTATTGTTCCTGCTCTGGGCTCTCTGACCTACAGCTCAGTGGTCCTAACACACACATCTGAATTACCGGAAGAGAGGTTGGCACAATATTGTAGAATAAATGGTGCTTTTTAATCACCAAGACTGGGTCCCAATAAAGAAATAATATATATTAATATACCATTTAGCAGATGCTTTTATCCAAAGTGTTTTACAGTCCTGGGAATCGAACCAAGCGCCATGCTCCACCAAGTACTCTTGAAGAAATCATTTAGCCGAACACTCATGCTCTGATGCAAATCATTTGTGCTTTGTTGGCCAAGCGCACCCTGGTATCTTTCTCTAATACTCAGTGTAAAAAGAGGAACGGCACTGTTGTTCATCTGAAGTGCTTTTTCTGAGTCGTATGATCCAAAATTACGCTTTGGTTCGTTCACCATATTCTATTCAATTTGTGTCTGAAATCAAATAACGAATTTGACAGATGCGTTTTTGAATTGGATGAAAGCTAAATTGCTTTCAACACCAAAAGCTCATTGCATAGCTGTGGGAGCAATGTAGCAGCAGCAGCCTATCGGAAGAGCTGGAGGAATGGCCTATTGGGGGTGTGACTTTGAGCTTGAATGTCATTCCAGGTAATATGTTCACTGCCAGCACTGAATCTTAAAGAAATTGGAGGATATTTGTAGGAAATCTGATCAAAGTATGAAAAATTACTGTTGCTTCTACATTGATAAAGTTTGAACTTAAAGTTACTGGTCCCCTCCTGTTGATTAATTATTAAGGGGACAATGCGAAATCTTAATATAATTTTAATACACCAACGGTAACATGATATTCTCGTGCCTAAGAAGGCATGTTTGCAGAGGGGAGTGGTTAATATTTGCAAGATAGCTACTCTACTGGTGCCAAATGTTCACTGTAAGGTGTCAGAAAATATAATTAAAAGTTGACCCTATTTATCTATGGCAAATATACTTATACGTTTCCCCTTTCATTTGTGTCTGGTGTTAGCTAGTTACTGGCTAACTAGGTCTTCATCTGTGTCTGGTGTTAGCTAGTTACTGGCTAGCTTAGGTCTTCATCTGTGTCTTGGTGTTAGCTAGTTACTGGCTAGCTAGGTCTTCAGTCAGCATGGAAGACAAAGGGGAAGGGTCGTTCAAAACCCTGACGGCAGTTGTCATGTCAACACATCCATCAGTGCTGCTGTGAAACGCATCACAAAAGACATGCCAAACGGGAGAGGTAAATATATTACAGTTGAAGTCTGAAGTTTACATACACTTAGGTTGGAGTAATTAAATTAAATTAATTAAAACTTGTTTTCAACCACTCCACAAATTTTTTGTTAAAAAACAATAGTTTTGGCAAGTCGGTTAGGACATCTACTTTGTGCATTACACAAGTAATGTTTCCAACAATTGTTTACAGACCAGATTATTTCACTGTATCACAATTCCAGTGGGTCAGAAGTTTACATACACTAAGTTGACTGTGCGCTTTAAACACCTTGGAAAAAAAACTGAAAATGATGTCATGGCTTTAGAAGCTTCTGATAGGCTAATTGACATCATTGGAGTTAATTGGAGGTGTACCTGGGATGTATTTCAAGGCCTACCTTCAAACTCAGTGCCTCATTGCTTGCCATCATGGAAAATCAAAAGAAATCAGCCAAGATCTCAGAAAATAAATTGTAGCCTCTCACAAGTCTGGTTCATCCCTGGGAGCAATTTTCCAAAGCCTGAAGGTACCATGTGTTCATCTGTACAAAACAATAGTATGCAAAGTATAAACACCATGGACCACGCAGCCGTCATACCTCTCAGAAAGGACTTGCGTTCTGTCTCCTAGAGATGAATGTACTGTGGTGCGAAAAGTGCAAATCAATCCCAAAACAAACAGCAAAGGACCTTGTGAAGATGCTGGAGGAAACAGGTACAAAAGTATCTATATCCACAGTAAAACGAGTCCAATATCGACATAACCTGAAAGGCCGCTCAGCAAGGAAGAGGCCCACTGCTCCAAAACGCCCATAAAACAGCCAGACTACGGTTTGCAACTGCACATGGGGACAAAGATCGTACTTTTTGGAGAAATGTCTCTGGTCTGATGAAATAAAAAATAAACTGTTTGGCCATAATGACCATCGTTATGTTTGGAGGAAAAAGGGGGAGGCTTGCAAGCCGAAGACACATCCCAAACGTGAAGCACGTGGGTGGCGCATCATGTTGTGGGGGTGCTTTGCTGCAAGAAGGACTGGAACACTTCACAAAATGGATGGCATCATGAGGGAGGAAAATTTGATATTGAAGCAACATCTCAAGACATCAGTCAGGAAGTTAAAGCTTGGTCACAAATGGGTCTTCCAACTGGACAATGACCCCAAGCATACTTCCAAAGTAGAACATTTGTGGGCAGAACTGAAAAAGCAGGTGCGAGCAAGGAGGCCTACAAACATGACTCAGTTACACCAGCTCTGTCAGGGGGAATGGGCCAAAATTCACCCAACTTATTGTGGACTTGTGGAAGGCTACCCGAAACGTTTGACCAAGTTAAACAATTTAAAGGCAATGCTATCAAATATTAATTGAGTGCATGTAAACTTCTGACCCACTGGAATGTGATGAAAGAAATAAAAGCTGAAATAAATCATTCTCTCTACTATTATTTTTGACATTTCACATTCTTTAAAATAAAGTGGTGATCCTAACTGACCTAGGACAAGGGAATTTTTGCTAGGATTAAATGTCAGGATGTGGAAAAACTTGAGTTTAAATGTGTTTGGCTAAGTGTATTTAAACTTCCGACTTTCAGCTGTGTGTGTGTGTGTGTGTGTGTGTGTGTGGTGTGTGTGTTGTGTGTGTGTGTGTGTGTGTGTGTGGTGTGTGTGTGTGTGTGTGTGTGTGTGCTGTTGTGTGTGTAGTTGTGTGTGTGTATATATATATATATATATATATATATAGTTAATGCAATTTCAATGTTGTTTGAGTTGCTTTGTGCATCACCAATGTAGCGTGAGGTGATTTTTACTGCAACACTGCATCCAAGTTTCTTGGCATAGACGTTTCAAAAGAGCTGTCACTCAAGGTGAGCTCATGAATATAAGCTCCTCCTGGTAGTTAACCATGAGAGGAAAAAGTACTTTTCAGAATGACTGTACAGGATTTTAAAATAATATCTGCATCAGTAATGTGATAGTAAAGAGCTGGTCACAATATTGTAACCAGTTAATGTGAAAGTCGTATGTAAAGAAAGAGTTTGGAGATATTATTTCATGTTATGGAACCAACTTAATATTTTGATTAAAAGGAAATATATGTAATTGCTTGTAACCCAATTAAAGAAATGTGGATAGGTAAAAATCTAAAATGTACTTGTTTCAAAATGGGTTGTATATATATATATATATATATTAGTTTGAATTTGTTATTTATTAGGTTTAACAACAGGATAAAAGTAAGTTCAATGTTCAAAGAAATAGGTTGCAACTTGAAATATAGGTTAGTTAATAATCAAATATAACAGTTGGCATTGAATCATATTTGGTTTCAACAAATGTTTTTTAAATTTTTTAAACCTAACCCATTTAGTTGTAAACAGTGATTTTCTTAGGTTGATCCAAATAGTCATTTTTCACAGTGCACACCTATAGTAACTGTAGGGCTTGGACGATGGACTCATCTGCTTGTACATACACAAGTTTAATCCTCCAATGCACTCCATCCGCAACTAGGGCTGTGGCGGTCATGTAATTATGTCAGCCGTTTATTGTCATGCAAAAGACTGCCGGTCTCACGTTTAGCATCTCCAGGCCTCCACACACGCTGATGCGCGCGCCTTTGGAACATCTAAAGTTTTCAAAATATATAATAAATCAATTGAATATACCCATCACAATACATCCATTATTTATTTTAGGAAGGTCTAAAGAAACATGATGATATGCAGAAAATTATTTCAGAAGAGCAGAATATGAGTTGGCCTACTGTATGTTATCTGCCTATGTGCCATGCCATAGGCTGTAGGCTTATTCATGCCATTACTTTATATTATATGATTTTATAGTAAGAAGATTATAATTCAACTCAGCTGAATAACAGAGAAAGGATATGTTTCCCATTCCGGAGCTAGAGTGCGCATACGAAGTAGCTATGTTGAGCGTAGAAGTGATCATTTGAAACAGGTCCAATATGCTAGATTTAGAGGTACTTGACAACTTTAACTGTGAATGATAAAAACCTTCGAATGCCTAAGAAATCCAAAGATATATAGGCTGCATGATACGACGTTAGGCTATTGACGATTTGAGAAAGTGCCCCAAAAAAAGCTTGTGCTCTTTTCCTTGCCTCAGGCTGCACACGCTGCTCTGTCATCAAGTGATCATTATTTCACCCATCAGACTATTCTCAATTTAATCTTGTCTTTACTAATATGTCAAATTTGCTTAGATTTAGAATGGCCCATTATGAAAATGGGCAGGAACAGACGTAAGAGGAAAAAGACATCAACCGTATGCACTCGAATAGCGAATGGAGGCTACTTTCCCGCTGGTTCGTCCAATGTCGGGTAGGCTACTCCGGTTATTTCACTGAATAGCAGGTTATATTCCGTCCAAACTATGTATGCCATGGCCTCTCCAACCCTGTTCCTGCAGCTACCCAGTGCTTAGTTCGGGAACATCGATTGTAACATGTTTTCCCAACAGAACATACACAAAATGATCAATGATCAAACATCTCATTCCAAAATTATGGGCATTAATATGGAGTAAGGCCTGGCTTGCAGTCGGCGTTCCAATTCATCCAAAAGATATTAGATGGGGTTGAGGTCAGGGCTCTGTGCAGGCTAGTCAAGTTCTTCCACACCAATCTCAGTTCTGTATGGACCTCGCGTTGTGTATGGGAGCACTGTCATGCTGAAACAGGAAAGGGCCTTCCCCCCAACCTGTTGCCACAAAATTGGAAGCACAGAATCATCTAGAATGTCATTGTATGCTGTAGCGTTAAGATTTCCCTTCACTGGAAGCCCAAACCATGAAAGAGTCCCAGACCATAATTCCTCCTCTACCAAACTTTACAGTTGGCAGGTAGCATTCTCCTGGCATCCGCCAAAACCAAATTTGTCTGTTGGACTGCCAGATAGTGAAGCGTGATTCATCACTCCAGAGTGCGTGTTTCCAGAGAACGTGGTGCAACCGAGAACACACGATTTTTATGCGCTACTTGCTTCAGCACTCAGCGGTACCGTTCTGTGAGCTTGTGTGGCCTACCACATTGCGGCTGAGCCGTTGTTGCTCCTAGACTTTTCAACTTCACAATAACAGCACTTACAGTCGAATGAGGCAGCTCTAGCAATGCATAAATTGTACGAACTGACTTGTTGGAAAGGAGGCATCATATGAATGTGCCACGTTGAACGTCACTGAGCTCTTCAGTAAAGCCATTCTACTGCTAATATTGGTCTATGAACATTGCATGGCTGTGTGTTCAACTTTATACACCTGTCAGCAACGGGTGTGGCTGAAATAACCAAATCCACTAATTTGAAGGCGTGTCCACATACTTTTGTATTTCATTAAAATGTTGACAGCCCCCCTCTCTGCGCACTGAAGAGGAGAAAGGGGAGGAGATGAAAACGCACTGTGGCGAAATATTCTGTAGCCAAAGGTAATGTGTCAGCCTATTAAATATGAAATATAAAAATGCCCTATTACTAGGCTATTCAAAATCGAATACAAATTCATTATAAATGCAGGCTAACTCTGAATTTGTTTAATTTAGGCTAGACCAATTACGTACCAAATATATTGTAAATCAGTTTTTTTGTCATGTTTTTCTGCCTTCTGTAATATGCAGGTAGGCAATATAACAGAACAGTCATCATTTTAATTCAGTGTCGTTTCAGGCTTGGGCTCATATAGGCCTATCAGTATGCATCATTCTCTAATATGCATATGGCTGTTTTAAATGAATCATCACCTTAAAAAGCGCTGTCCATTTCGTTGTGTTTGGCTTTGAAACAACACCCACAATGACCATGTTTCCCACTCAGTTTCAACCTGTTGTTGAACTTCTTTCGTCAAATTGATCACCACAGTGAGGTGAGTTTTAAAAGCACGATATTGTTTTGATGTGTTTTTCAAAACCATTTGCATTGATGTCAGAGTGGTTAGAGGGACAATAGAGCCCTGAGTACCAGGCCATTAGTGACCTGATGATCATTATAGAGTCGGGTACTACCAACACATGTCCAGAGTGCATAACAGGAGATTACCGTGACGCAATGGTCACACAGAATTTGACCGCAGTCATGACTCACGACTGCCGGTGTCGCGGTAATGCAACAGCCCTATCTACAACTCAATCAATCAAGTTTATTTTATATAGCCCTTCGTACATCAGCTAATATCTCGAAGTGCTGTACAGAAACCCAGCCTAAAACCCCAAACAGCAAGCAATGCAGGTGTAGAAGCACGGTGGCTAGGAAAAACTCCCTAGAAAGGCCAAAACCTAGGAAGAAACCTAGAGAGGAACCAGGCTATGAGGGGTGGCCAGTCCTCTTCTGGCTGTGCTGGGTAGAGATTATAACAGAACATGGCCAAGATGTTCAAAATGTTCATAAATGACAAGCATGGTCAAATAATAATCAGGAATAAATCAGGAACAACTCAATAAAACCACACAACGAGGGACACAACTAAAGATATGCCTTTGTCACCAAACAAATTAAAACGGGTTCTCTGATGCCTTTGTCATGATGATGGCGATGTTATTATTGTTTTGCATCCATGACGACAGCAGTAATTTGCTTTGTTCTTCCCCTGTTGTATCTTCCGTCTCAGTTACTGAGGAACGACCGTAATTTTCCACATGCATTGGGCTTTTACTTCTCTCATCCCTCACTCCCCTCCTTCTCATCCCCTGTACATTATTTGTTTAGCAAAAAAGGACTAAGTGCCTCGCATCAGGATTAGAGCATCAGGCAGGGGATGTGGTCGCTATGGTTTCGGAGTGGGAGACAGAAGGGGGTGGGGTGGGGTGGGGGGGGGCGCTGCCTGAGGAGGAGAGTGAGGAAGGGAAAGACGAAGGGAGACTCTAATGTACCTTTATTCTGCCTTAATAAAGAGTAAAATACACGCCTGAATTTCAGATGAGAATACTGGCAAACACGCAGCAGTCGCTAGGGCTAGCTATGTGGCTAATGCTAGAGAAAGGTATAGTGGACAGTGGATTGATGAGGATAGTGAGTGGGGAATGCACATTAACAAGAGAACAGTGTTCAGACAATTGTTCCTGGTTTTGGGAATAGAACTCACCAGTTTGAAGAGTTCTGTGACGCTGATCTCGTCTGGGTCCACCATGCTGAACTCCCTGCGGGGTACCAGGTCCAAACTCAGCTGTCTGGAACACACACACACACACACACACACAACAGGACTGTCAGTGCATCAAACCATTCAGACAGGACACACTTGACAGAACTGCAAGTCTGCTATGTCTCACAGGGACATAGAGGCATAAAGGGGTACCCACACACACACTCTAATCTCCCATGGATAGATAAGTCTTTCAAAGCATGGGATGGTATAAGACAAGGAGAGGCTGTGTCACAGAGCTCTTCAAACTGGTGTTGCAGGGGGGGCGGTCTATCATCTGTCCACACCCAATAGCAAGGGACTGACAGGTGTCGTTTTATCTGCCCGGGAGTGGAAAGTGTTTGTGTGTGTGTCTGTTTGATACAAAATGAAAAGTGTGTGTCTGTATGAACGTGTGGTGTGTCTGTTTGAAGGGGAACGGAACTCATTGAGCACAGCATGTGCCTGGGGAGAGTGTGACATTCATAGACAGAGGGACTGGGGACTGGGATGCAGGAATGTTTCTCTCTCTCCACTACTCACTCGTTTCCCCAGTCCAACCTGGCAGTGATGTGCTGTTTGACGTCTTTCATGCGGTCGTTGGTGAGGTGACCAACCAGAACCTGTCTCCTCAGGTCCAGGATCTCATTCATCACGTGCCACAACCGATGGAATAGATCCCCATCATTCTTCTACAGAGACAGAGAGAGAGAGACAGCGAGCGACAGAGAGAGCACGAGAGACAGACAGTGAGAGAGAGACAGTGAGAGCGAGCGACAGAGAGAGCACGAGAGACAGAGAGAGCACGAGAGACAGACAGCGAGAGAGCGAGCGAAAGCGAGCGACAGAGAGAGAGCGAGCGACAGAGAGAGAGCGAGAGAAAGCAACAGAGAGAGAGAGCGGCAGCGAGAGCGAGCGACAGAGAGAGCGAGCGACAGAGAGAGAGCGAGCGACAGAGAGAGAGCGAGCGACAGAGAGAGCATGAGAGAGAGAGAAAGCGAGAGAGCAAGAGAGACATTTCAGAGTAAAACAATTGGGGCCAGACAGTCAGCCTGCTATAACAAGGAATTAATCACAAATTCAGACTTTCTGTCTAACAAGCACAGATCATTTATTAGACACAAACACAAGCAATGTTACTCATTAATATGCAGAAAAAAAGCTTCCACTGTTTGCTGCAGGAAAAACACCTGAGACAAAATGTATTGCCCACTAGTTGAAAGGCATTCCCTGTCTGCAATGGTTAATACTCAGGTCTATTCTCCTCTCTGCAGGAGGTGTGGGGTACACATGGGAACATGCACGTACATGCGTGTGTGTGTGTGTGTGTGCATGTGTAAATTCATGCATGTCTGTGCGAATTCCTGCATGCATTCCTACATGTGTGTGTTGAACAGTCTTTACCACGTAGAGCCGTTTCCACATAGCCCCCCAGTCTCTCAGGGTGGATGTCATCTCAGTGATAACAGAGTCCTCTGTGGGGATGACAGTCTCAAACTGCCTGTGGGTCAGAGAGAGAGAGAGGAGAGAGGGACATCACATTACTACAGCATACCTACCGAGCATGGGTTAAAATACACACTCGCGCGCAGTTAATAACGTATATGTCATTATGAGAGGCTGGTCGAAGAAGCACTCAACCTCCGTTCTGCTATTATGACGCTAATCTAAATGTTTAGCTAACGTTTCCTCTCCACAAAAATGACATAAACCTACCTCACCTCCCGGACTGGCTGATCTAATAAGGCTGTTTGCCTTCTCAGACACAGACACGGGGAGACACACACGGAAACAGACACACACAATACACTCGTTACTTACCCTTTGTTATTGATATGGGCGGTCTTCAAGTGAATGTAAGCGCATGGGAAAATACCCTGGGGGGGGGAGAGAATAAACCAAAGTAATGAATGGTGAATGTCATTTGAACTGTACCATTAAACGGCACTGCCGCTAACAGATTCGGTTAGCGAGCGTAAATGATGCATATAATCAATACAAATTAATAATGCGCTCGTGTGTGTGTGTGTGTGTGTGTGTGTGTGTGTGTGTGTGTGTGTGTGTGTAAGTGCGTGTCAACGTGACATTATCAAACTATGAGCCTCTCCCTACTGACCTGCTCACTGCACAGCCCTCAGATCAAAGCAGAGAGCTGATATTTCTGAATCTGAAAATAGCAGCTGCGCTGACAGCCTCAGTGACACATAAGAGAGTCTCACCCACCTTGGCATTTGGATTCTTATGGACGAACCCCCTGTACCAGCCTGAGGAGACAAAAAAATAAAAAAAGACATTTTCATCGTGTCACCGTGACGTTCAGACCCGCCGTCTTTCTTTCCATCACTACGTTTGACCAGAGCACTATGAGTTTACAGGGTTGCCATTTGGGACGCAGCCCGGGTTATTGAAGCGTCGCCACTTCAGCGCCGACCGCATCAGTCGTCGAGCTGCCGAGCTGTAAAACGGAAGGGGGGAAAAAACGGCCAGCTGGAACACTTTATCACGGGAGGCAGGATTTTGTCGCTGCACTGTTTACTGCAGCCTACCAGGCCCGGTGTTACGTGGCACTGAGCACCCAGTATTTGTTGTGGCCACCGGCCAAGCTGGTGAGCCAGGGGGGTGTCAGTAGTACCAGGAGCTGTAAGTAGCACCAGGAAGTAGAACTAGTAACCCAAGGTCATAATGTGCTCCTCGTGTTAAAGAGGTGCCTTGTGGTCTTACCTACTGAAGGACCTCCACTAGGCATTTTCTTTACGAACTCTTTCTAGGTTTCGCTTGGCCAGAGTGTCAGAGAAGAAGCTATGTTTGTTACCCATCACACTACAGTAGTAACTTGATGACACAGTATCAGCACTGGCAGAAACCATTTTTTAGTAACTTGTCTCCTGTCTAGTACAGAATAGATAGACCTTCTTGTCAACACCCTTGTCTTTGCGTTGTGGGGACCGGTACATATTGTATTTCGTTCCTTCTTCCAAACCAAACACATACACTACATGACCAAAGGTATGTGGACACCTGCTCGTCCAACATCTCATTCCAAAATCATGGGCATTCATATGGAGTTTGTCCCCCCTTTGCTGCGATAACAGCCTCCACTCTTCTGGGAAGGCTTTCCTCTAGACGTCGGAACATTGCTGCAGGGACTTGCTTCCATTCAACCACAAGAGCATTAGTGAGGTCGGGAACTGATAATAGGTGATTAGGCCTGGCTAACAGTCGGCGTTCCAATTCATCCCAAAGGTGTTCGATGGGGTTGAGGTCAGGGCTCTGTACAGGCCAGTCAAGTTCTTCCACATCGATGTCGACAAACCATTTCTGTATGGACCTCGCTTTGTGCATGGGGGCATTGTCAGGCTGAAACAGGAAATGGCCTTCCCCAAACTGTTGCCACAAAGTTGGAAGCACAGAATCGTCTAGAATGTCACTGTATGCTGTAATGTTAAAATGTCCCTTCATTGGAACTAAGAGGCCTTGCCCGAACCATGAAAAACAGCCCCAGACCATTATTCCTCCTCCACCAAACTTTACAGTTGGCAATATGCATTGCGGCAGGTAGCGTTATCCTAGCATCCGTCAAACGCAGATTCATCCATCGGACTGCCAGGTGGTGAAGCGTGATTCATCACTCCAGACAATAAGTTTCCACTGCTCCAGAGTCCAATGGCGGTGAGCTTCACACCACTCCAGCCGACGCTTGGCATTGCGCATGGTGATCTTAAGCTTGTGTGCAGCTGCTCGGCCATGGAAACCCATTTCATTAAGCTCCCGACGAACAGTTCTTGTGCTGACGTTGCTTCCAGAGGCAGTTTGGAACAATGGTAGTGAGTGTTGCAACCGAGGACAGGCGATTTTTACACGCTACAGCACTCAGCGGTCCCGTTCTGTGAGCTTGTGTGACCTACCACTTCACGGCTGAGTCGCTGTTGCTCCTATTGAGTTCCAAACTGCCTCTGGAAGCAACATCAGCACAAGAGCTGTTCGTCGAGAGCTTCTTGAAATACGTTTCCACTTCACAATAAAAAGCACTTACAGTTGACCGGGGCAGCTCTAGCAGGGCAGACATTTGATGAACTGACATGTTGGAAAGGTGGCATCCTATGACAGTGCCCGTTGAAAGTCACTGAGCTCTTCAGTACGGGCCATTTTACTGCCATTGTTTGTCTATGGAGATTGCACGGCTGTCTGCTCGATTTTATACAACTGTCAGCAACGGGTGTGGCTGAAATAGTCTAAACCACTAATTTGAAGGGGTGTCTACATACTTTCGCATTTATAGTGTGTATTAGATGTCAGATCATTTCCTTTTGGGAGTTTGGAATGCATCATCAGCCATCTCAGACGGATCTGTCATCTGTCTGTCTGTGTGTCCTTGAGCAACAACAGGAAGTGAGATCGTGACGCCCTGAGAAGGGAGGAAGGTTGCGTCAATGCTGTGTAAGTTAGCTGGGTGGAAACAGGAAAGTGTGATGGGCACCTCTGTCTGAAACTATGTCAAAAATGAACCCAAGAGTCGGCCTTGAGGCTCACACACTCCTTCGCAATACACAGCCAAGCAGGGACACACACACTGGCAAGCACACACACACCTTAGCATGTACACACACACACACACACTCTGAGCTCAGTGTGGGCGGGAAGCAGGAACCAAAGTCTTCTCCCTCTCGCGGCACAGGAAACAGTAGCAAACTGAGAGCCTCCACAAACGTTTATCTCATCAAATAGAAGGGGAAAAAAGTCTATTAACCTTTCAGGTGCAACACAATACTCCTGGAGGGACAGACTGGGGAAGGAAACGTGGCCCAACTTCAAAGGTTGACTACAGACCCAATAGCAGCCCATCTGTGAGTCACAGTGGCTGTCTGTGAAGCTCGAAGGGGGATTCATGGTTTATGTGGGTGTGAAATGAGTAGAGATTATCAGTTACCTTCACATTTCTCCAGGAGCTGCACCGTGTCCCCAATCTCCAATGGCAAGCCATGCTGGACCGTCCCTCTGAAACTGGCCAGCACTGAAACACAATAGAAGATATACTTTAATACCTGTGTGTATTTTTACGTGTGTAACTACGTAACACACACCAACTCGACACACACACAGTCCAAAAAAAAAAAAAAAAGTCTTAAATCACTCTTTTCATGTCACTGGAATTGAATCCGAGCTCAACTGTCTTGACTTTGAGGTTGTGCTGTGATTTGTTTCTAGTGTTCCCTAGTCAGACAGAAACAGAGACGAGAATGGCCTGCTGGTAGATTGAGGAAGCCTCTGGGTGTCAGGCTGAACTACAGGGAAAATAAGCTGGGAATATAATGTCATCCTGAGTCTTTCTGCCAGGAGGGCTCTTGTAGAGGAGGGAGGCAACACCTGCGGAGGATTAAGAGTCTCTTTGATGAGACGCACGGTCAGTTAGAGGGAGAGAGAGCCTGAAGAACAGGGGCAGGGTGAGGAGGAGAGAGAGAGAGAGAGAGAGAGGAGGGAGGCCGAGAGACATAGAGAGAAAGGGGAAAAAAAGCGAGAGAGGGAGCGAACAAGCGAGAAAAATAAAGAGTAACAATCTCAGTCGATCAGCACGGAGCACTTTTCTCTAACAGCGTCTAATAGCTGGGTTAGCAGTGAGGAGTGTCGACAGACGCCATTCTCCGTGGTTCTGAGAAACAGGACATGATAACAGAACGTTCCGAGCTGCCACACTCTGGGGGAAACACATCTAATAGGGATAGTACTACAACATGGAAATGAGGAAGACTGGAGTCAGGCAAGGGTTTTGGAGAGGGGTTTCATTTCGTGGGGCACAGGGCAACCTTGTTTACCTGACCTGGCTGCAAAGTCAGTGAAATTTTAATTGGGAGGTTCCGCTACATGAAATATAACTTCAAACACACTTCACTTCACGCACCGTGCTAACTCTTGAACCACAAGTAGAGTTTTCCAGCTGCAGTGTACTAACTTATGCAGTTTGAAGTAGAGTTTTTAATCGTTTCTTGGTAATCCATTCCCCAGCTGGTGTCTGTCTGCTAACTGGCATGGCTCTTTTCCACAGATGTTGGCACCTGAAAGGTGTTCACTCAGCGAGGAAAATATTTGTTATTTTCTCTCCAGGGGAGTGGAGGAAGTGCCGCCTTAAAGGCAGGAAAGCACACACACACAGGAAAGAAAGAAGGGGACATGATGTGATACAGCCTGGATTCAAACCAGAGACTGTAGTGACGCCTCTTGCACTGAGATACACAGACCGCTTCGCCACTCGGGAGTCCATAAAAAAAGCCTCACACACAAATATAGCAAAACCACAGACGCACAGATATGATATGTGTACATGAACACATAGCCTCATAGTGGTGAACCTGTCACACAGGGTCAGGGCCCATGTTTCCAGTCGGCTTGGTCTGAGGCAGGAGTTCAGTCACCACAAGCTGTGCTCTGCTCTGCTGTGACACACATCTACTCGTGGGCAAATGGCTGTTCCTATTTCTGACCAGGCAGCCTCGCTCATGCTGAACTAACTTAGACATTACGTAAGGACCGCAGGAAACTGAAAAAAAAAGACACACACACACACACACACACAGGAATTCAGGAACTGTGATAAAAGTCAAACTTAAATAAACAGTGACTGAGATCCATGAACTCCTTCAGACTTAAGATGTAAAGACGCATGTCCAAACGGGAAGTAGGTAACTACTGTAGGCTCCCTTCCTGAGGTCCAGTAATCTACCCATGGGCTGACTGCGACTCTCACCTTGCCCTAATCCTAAGGCAGTTCCCCCAAAGCCAGAGAGAAGACTGGCTGTGTACTGTGAGCTCAGTGCTCTGCGCAGGGTGGATGGGGAAAGGCAGGCAGATCAGTACAAAGAGTGGTTGTGTGAATTAGGCTTACATGTGCTTTAGGCTGCCATTTGCAGTCTAGGCCTGTCAAGTGATCCTACAGTTGGTTTGTCGGTCTCCCTCTAAGCTCCTTATAGGAACATGATGCAGACCACTGGTTCAGACAGGCTTTGGTGTAGTTTGTTGTGTTCAAAGGCACTGGGTTTCACAGGTTGTACTGAATTGATCAAGCAATACCAGGTTTACAGCTAGCTAGGTATTACACAGACCTTGGTGTCATGTGTTCAAACCACGCAAGATGTAAAAGGTAAGTAGCTACCAATTGGGTGTGGCAGGCATAACAACGTTTGAAAGTGTACTTTAAAAGAATATGAAACCGTTGACTTGCATGAACCAGACCGAATATTCAGAGAAGACATACAAAGCAGGTTCTTAGTACAGAGAGTCTCTGCCAAAAGACCTAGAAAAACAACCTGCAGTCGACTCCAACCAATGAGCAGCTCGAGTTCAAAAGGCTCCATAAAAGTGGTTTTAAAAGCCCGGCCTCACCCCCTTTTCTCTCCGATTTGTGTTCCGACAACGAATCAAACTCGTAATCCACTCCTCCGTCGTCAATTATTCAACACATCATTAATATGCTGATTCGTCGCCACAGACACCGGTGGTTCATTGACCCTGCTGCCAGAATGAGCCAGCATGCATTTTGCATTATTCAGATGTGTAGGTGTTGGATTCCTACTTCAATCCACACATACGGGAATGTAATGTAATCAGGTTAATAAATAATGGAGAGAACGGGACCGCACTTGAGTTGCAGGAAGTTGCAAAACAATTAATCAGCAGTAAGTGATATTCAAAAAATGGAAGGTGAAATCCCTCGCTTTTCCCCTGCTCTTATCCGTCCCTCCTCTCGTTCCCTCCCTTCCTTCGCTATGTGCAAGGCTGTGAGTTGAGGATGGTTAAGTCCTGCTTTATTTATACTCTGGCGTCTGCAGAATTTACATCTCAAGCCACAGCCATCTGCTTGGGTTTGACTTCACAACCATGAAACGGTTGGGTTTCATAACAGGAACTCTGACAGCAGAGTTAGAATATCCAAATTCCCTATAGAATCAGTGATTTATTCAAAGTTCTGAACAGATTCTTAATGTTCTCTGGTGGGGATGCACGATATAAAATCGGTGAACATATCGGTATCGGCCGACATTAGCTACAGCCTGGATTTGAACCGGGGACTGTGGTGACGCCTCTTGCACAGAGATGCAGTGCCTTAACACACACATGGACGCAGGGGTCTAACTATTTAAACTGTACTAGAATATTTAAAAGTCAGATCAAAAAAATAATAATTGGGAAAGGTTTTTTGGCAAGGAAAATATCAGATATAGGCCAAAAGTGTCACATCGGTGCATCACTATACCTGTTGGTACAGGCATGGCATTGTGGCTTCGACACGGGTAGAGAAACAGCATTATTTCTGCCATACAGCGGAGCCCCGATCGAAACGAAGACAGCATCTGTCTAAGACCGTCTTTATATTGCTTTGCTGTGCCACTTTCTGGACTCAACCGTGGCCAAAATACTCTCTATTCTAGCTATGCGAAACAACATGACAGAGTAACCCAGAATTAACCACGTTGTTTGAATGGGTCCCAACCCATTATGTCCCAGTTCTAGGGAAACATTACAGTTGGACATTCTGCGGAGAACAGGCATGCGTCTTTAAATACCCACTCCTAACATATTTTTCCACTGTGTTACTGACACGAGACAATGACTCAGCCCCCGTGGTTAAGTACACACATGCCTACAGTCTTCAGCCCCTCCAAACACACTTAGCAGCGTTGGCGCAGAGAAATGTATATGTGTGTATACGCGCACCACAGTCCAGTGAGACATGGTGCACGAAGCTTTGGGCCAAGCCTGGTCATCTGACAGAGCCCTGTAACACTGAGACGCGGATTAAAGACATGCCGATGCGCTTCAGCGCTCTGCTCTCTCTCTCGCAAAATGTGATTTCCTCGGGATGAGCTTCGACCCTGGAAGAGGCCGCTATGCATTTGAAAGCAGGAGGAATCAACAGGAGCTGACTGCGTGAGGAGGCAGCAGAGGTCGGTCTCACAGCATAGAGTATATGCACACACCAGCGCCTGCCTCACAGCATCTAGACGATACGGCCGTGAAGCGAGAAGACCCAGATTGCGCCACGCCGCGTCAGCTCAGCGAGAGAGATATATAGGCTCTCTCTGGGAAAGACAGGCCAACAAAAGCTAGGCTGGTGAAATCGCTCACGAGGAACGGCTTTCATTTCACCTTTTCCAGTTGTCCTTTCGACGCCTTTGTATGTCGAGATAACAGCGATAAGCAGGCTCGGGGAAACAAGCGCTCGCTGGCAACAATAGCCTTCCCTCGAATCATAACACCTCAAAATGAGCTTTCATAAAAGATAAGTGTATAGCTTCTCCGAGGTGGCAAGGGCACGCACAGAATATAAATAAATTAAAACCAAAGTAATTACTACAAATAGCATCATACCGGGATCCATAACGCTCGATGAACACAAATGTAAGCCACGCAATAGGCTTACTCCTACAAATGTCAATGCAAGTAAATCATGCAAGACCTCACAAGGAGTAAGATAGAAACTCTGCCTGGTCGGTGCTTTGTTCGCTCTGGTCTGAATGTATTCATAAAAAGGCGAGATTATGAGTTTGAAGGGTGCCCCGGAGTGTGCTCTTACAGAGGCGCTAATTGTGTGTGAGTTTGTGTACATGTGCATGCTAACGTGTGTGTCCGCCACCTTTCAGCAGCATCCTGTGAGACCCTTCAGAGCCCCTTCTCTTTCTGCTCATTACAAAAGGAAGTCTGAGAGGAAGTGGGTGTTCTGCTGTGGCTGCTTCAGCATGCAGATCTCTCCTAGTGTGTGAATCGCACTAACTAAAGCCTCTCGTAAAGAAGGAGCTCCCCTGGCTCTGAGAAACGTGTCTAGGCCTGAACGACGTCGCATAAATCGCACTTTACGTGACGGACTGTCAGCCTAAAACACGAACAGGGTTCGTTTACCGCGTATGGTACGCCGCATCTTGACAAGGAAGTTGACACACAAACACGCACTCAATCTCTGCAATAAACCACATAGCCTGATTGTAATCAGCGGAGTATCTAGTGATTTATTCAGATCATCAATGAAAATAGAGTAAAAATGTAAAACGAAACTGATTGTTTAAAAACTTCTTGCGGATCAGTGGGACGCAAGCGTCCCATCCACAACTTCCGGTGGAATTGCAGAGCCGAAATTCAAATTACAGAAATAGTCAAATTTAACATTCATGAAAATACAAGTGTCATTCATCACTTAAAAGCTTAACTTCTTGGTAATCCAGCCGCTGTGTCAGATTTCAAAAAGGCTTCACAGCGAAAGCACACCATGCGATTATCTGAGGAAAGCACCCATCAACAAAAGCATTAAAAACATTTTCCAACCAGGCAGATGCGCCACGAAAGTCAGAAATAGTGATAAAATAAATCACTTACCTTTGAAGATCTTCTTCTGTTGGCACTCCAAAAGGTCCCAGCTACATCACAAATGGTTGTTTTGTTGGACAAAGTCCTTCTTTATATCCCCAAAAACTCAGTTTAGCTGGCACGCTTCATTCAGTAATCCATCAGTTTCCCTCCCTCAAAATGCATACAAAATGAATCCCAAACGTTACCAATAAGCTTCTCCAAACAAGTCAAACAACGTTTATAATCAAACCTCAGGTACCCTAATATTTAAATAAACTATCAAATTTAAGAAGGAGAATCGTTATTGTTATTACCGTAGAAAAACAACAAAGTACGAGCATTCACCAGAACGCATAACAAACACTACAGCCAAAATGGGAGCCACTTAGAAAACTACAAATTCTAGCTCATTTTTCCCAAAACAAGCCTGAAACTCTTTCTAAAGACTGTTGACATCTAGTGGAAGCCATAGGAACTGCAATCTGGGAGGTAATTCCCTTCATCTTAAAAATGACAGCCATAGGAATCAATGGTGGGCTGAATTTTTTCTGGGTGGTTTGTCCTCGGGTTTTCGCCTGCCATATCAGTTCTGTTATACTCACAGACATTATTTTAACAGTTTTAGAAACCTTAGAGTGTTTTCTATCCAAATCTACCAATTATATGCATATCCTAGCTTCTGAGCCTTAGCAACAGGCAGTTTACTTTGGGCACGCTTGTCATCCAGATGTCAAAATACTGCCCCCTTGCCCAGAGGTTTTAACATCTGCATATCATCATGACAAACATATACAGTATTGGCAGTGTAATATCTCATCTTTGTTGACCAGATCAAGGTCCCATATTGCTGAAATAAAGCCATGAAAACAGTGAAATGGTGACAGCCTGCCTAATGACTAGGCCAGGCAGAGGAAATCATTCATGACTCAGATTAAAGGGGAATATAGGTCAGAGCGAGTCCAGTGCAAAGCTATCCCACTTCACCTCAGTCTCAGGCCTACTGCCTGCCTACTGCCTCTATCTGTGGGCTGGCTGGGGTGTGTACGTGTTTGTGTGTGGGGACAAGCTGAGGGGAATGTCTGTGTTCTCTCATTCACTTTGTATTTTGACACTGAAAAGGGATGTTGAGATACTGTAGCTTTACGAAATATTGCATGTCAACAGCACCGCACACTGAGAACACACAGATCCCTACGCCTCCTCACACCAGCTGAGAGGAGAGGAGAGCGGGAGGAGAGAAAGATGAGGATACAGAGCGACAGATGAAGAGGAGAGAAAAAAGGGATTGGTGAGGATAATGAGATGAGAGAGAGAGGGACAGTGGAGAGAGAGAGAGGAAAAACAGGCCTGTATTCTCAGGTAAAGTGTCTTTGTGTGGGGGGGAGGGTAGAGGTAGAGGCAGTGTAGAGGTTATATTTTATTTATTTAACCTTTATTTAACTAGGCAAGTCAGTTAAGAAAAAAAATATTATTTACAGTGACGGCCTAGGAACAATGGGGTAACTGCCTTGTTCAGTGGCAGAACGACAGATTTTTACCTTGTCAGCTCGGGGATTCGATCTAGCAACCTTTCGGTTACTGGCCCAACACTCTAACCACTAGGCTACCTACTGCCCCAATATGAAGCGTGCTGCATCAGCTTTTACTGTCGGTCTCCGCACACAAACACAAACACACACAGCCCCCCCTGTGAGGTCCTTGTGAGGCCTCTATATGCATCTGTCTTTGTTCACCACATCCCTCCATCTGGGAAGAGGGAAGGAGTGAGGGACCACCTACTCCACCCACACTTCAATCTCTCTGCGTGAAATTACATCCATGACCTGCTCTTCCCACTGCACGTGTATAAACACACACACACACACACAGGATATCAAATTAAGAAGTTTGAGTGTACATACCTAGCAGTCAGAGAGGAAAACAAAACACACGTGTGTGTTCACGCAACACACTCACACACACACACACACACGTGTACAGCAGACACAAGTGAGCAAGGGGCCACTGACTAGGCATGTGACAAACTGCCCCCACTCTCCCCCGCTCTCTTTCCCTAAGCCCCATTGTCTGAGTGACAGAGTAACAGAGATGACAGCTGTCTTGTTTAGCTGTCACCACAACTGCTTCCAGGAAGGGGGACGTCTCGGTCTCAGCTTCAGCCTCAGCCAAGAAATCACGGCTAGGAGAAAATAAATATCCTGCATACTTGTAATAACCCCCCCCCCCCCCCCAAAAAAAGAGATGTGAGTAATCTTTGTGGAGCGCTACCTTTTGGGGATGATGAAAGTCTTCGTAAGAGGGTGTGAGGTTGACCTTTGAAGTAAAATGTTCCCTTTGCGACTTTAAGAGATGTCACACTGACTTTAAGCCTTTTCCTCTTCGCTATGTTTTACTTCATGTTTGAGGGAAGTCAGGATGTGGTCACGCAGCCGAGGGCTGACCCTATTTAGTCGACTGGTTTGTTTGGTCGATAGGCTCTTGGTCGACCGGAGATTTTTTTTGTTTTGGAGAGCATTTGCAAATATATTTTTTTCATGGCACACGAGACACACTAATTCATTGCAGAGGCTGCGGGGATGGCACAGTCCAGCACTCCAAGACATATGTGCTACTGAAATTGTATATGGTTATATTATGTAAGAACAATGGTGCAACATTTTATAACAAATGTGTTTTCCCGAATTGTAAGGTCTCTTACTATTAACATAGAAATGCCACACATCCCGTTTCATTTAACTGTGTATTCACGTGATTTCTTTGCAGACGGCACGCACAAATGAGCCTGACTATAGCCTAAGACTTGCATACCGTTACATACGGTACCTACTAGATACTTTAAATTAGGCCTACTTAAGACCAAATGAAAGAAAAAGTCTGCATTTCATTGTGGTAAAGGATGACGCCAAAAAAGTGGAATGGAAAGTCTGCAAACGGCGGTTTGCTCATAGTTCGACAACGAATATGACACACCACTTGAAAACAGTAAGTTAGCCTACTTTGTTTTCCTAGTTGCATGCGAAAACATTGGTGGGTTTTATATGCTTGACAGCGGTCGCTGCAGTGGCCCTCTCCAAGGTGCTGAACTGAATCTTTCGCGAGCGCTTTTTCCCCCGTGTTGGAAAGTGAGCGCTTTCTCCTGCGTTTTACTTGGCCTTCTCAAATATCATTACAACAGGGCCTATTGCGTAACCCAGAGGTTCACAACATTTTTCGGTTACGGTATCACAAACTGAATTTTGTTATGCCTGGACTACCCCTGAACTACCTCTCTCATGTGCATTTTACCGGTAGGCTTAGGGTCTCATGTGTCTTCTCAGGTACCCCCCCCGTGGATAGGCCAAGTAACCACAGGGAGTCCTAGTCCTAGTTTTTTGTTTGTTATACATTTACATTTTAGTGGTTCAGAAGACGCTAAAGGACTACGGGATTTCACATGTGCTATTGGGGATTTTCCAGTACATGTGTTATGCATCTTAGAGTAGTAAGCAGAATCAATATAGGCTTAACCATTATGTGTGTGTGTGTGTCGCGTATACTCCCTCTCTCCGGCCTCTCGGTCATCAGGCTGCTGATTATCACACACACCTGTCACCATCGTCTCGCACACCGGCGCCTCATGACACTCACCTGGACTCCATCACCTCCTTGTTGATCGTCCCTATATCTGGCAGTCCCCTTGGTTCTTTCCTCACGTGTTATTGACCCTGTCTTCATGTCGCTGCATTGTTTGTGTTTCGTGTTCATTGTTTCTTTTATTTATTAAAAACACTCTCTCCCTAAACTTGCTTCCCGACTATCAGCGCACTCGTTACAGTGTGTCTGGGTCATTAGGTTAAGGGGAGCCATTACCTAGTCCCATGAGGGCCATTAGACATGCACTCTGAAGCCATTAATCAACCCTTTAGGCACCTTTAGACATGCACCAGCAATAGGAGCATATGTCTGTATTATTTTCTTGTATTATTACTATGGTTACGCCACTAATAGAATCTATGCCCTAATGTCTGTGCCAATAAGAGGAGGGAAACCAAGTTAAGACTGGCCTAAACTAGTTAGAAGCAAGACAAAGAGATAATAGTGGCTGAATGCCAAAGGGTATGAATCATTAAAGAGGAGTAACTATGTATGTCATGTAAGGATGAAAACTGTATAAAAAAGGAGTGTGCCGAGGCTGGGAAGACAGTTGATCCATTGACCAGCTCGGCTTGTTACTTTGTAATAAAGTCTACTTTGAATTCACAAGATCCGGTATCTGAGAAATATTATTGTGCCGATATTTCTACGACAGTACTTGTTAGCATTGCTACCCTTCGGATTACAAAGTATCAGCGGGGTTTGTAAACAGCGCCCCTTGTGTTAAGTGCCAGTATTACAGAATATCCCGGTATGGCACAAGGTCAGTATGAAGGTGTGACAATCTGGATACCGACCAAGCCTACTTACAGCATCAGACAAGCTCAGAGCATATGGTTGATTTTATTAAAACACATAAAGGTGTGTCTATAAATGGAGAAATACACTTTTTTTTTTATTTCAACCAATCGATTGGTCAAAAGACCAGACGGCTCTCGGTCGACCAAGATTTCTTTCAGTCGGGGACAGCCCTAAAGCAGACAGAGAGTAGGCTACTAGATAGTCCATGGATCTTAGAGCAGACATACAAACAGCACCCAGCTCAAGCCCGTCTTTGCACTCAGACACCAGTGGGGTTACGACTAACAAGGGGAGAGGGAGAAGACGATGAAGAGAGAGGGAAAGGAGGAGAGATAAGTGCCTGTCAGACCTCATGCATATCCTTCTACACTACACTCTCCCATTCTCTGTTTCTGTCTGGTGTCAGTCTAATATAGAAGGGATTCACTAGCACTCGACTCTCCTCCCAACACAAAAGCCCTGGACTGAACCAGGGGCCGAAAGGAAATGGGGGGGGGGGCTAAACACACGAGAGGACTGATGTTAACGGTCAGGATGGGATATATGCTGTGAGGAGTGTGTGTGTGTGTGTGTGTGTGTGTGTGTGTGTGTGTGTGTGTGTGTGTGTGTGTGTGTGTGTGTGTGTGTGTGTGTGTGTGTGTGTGTGTGTGTGTGTGTGTGTGTGTGTGTGTGTGTGTGTGTGTGTGTGTGTGGTGTGTTGTGCGGTGTGTGGTGTGTGGGACTGCGTAGTCTGGGGAGAATAGCGTGGTTTTTCAATGACTATTTAACAGTAAGGCCGTACACGTTCACTATTCCTGTCCTTAGGGAAGATGAAACTCCACTTCTGATGAGCTGCATCTTTTCTCCCACTTGAGTTTGGAGTGTCCACACCCACAGCCATCTCATTCCCTACGATACAGACACTGAAGTGCTATGATATCACTTTGTTAATATGGATTATTAAAAACACTCCACTTGATCAAATATGATGCTCGACAGCTGCTGTGCCCATCACTTCAGCTCAAAATATGAAAATATTTCTACCCCAACTCGTCCCACACAGTGTGGTGTTAGGGGATTGCCTAACATATTTCAATCCGCACTGAGCCATGAAGACCATATGGTTGTCTTTTGTGAATCTGCTGGATTGTTGCATGACAGTACCCACTGAAATATTGTCAGGCAGTTAACGTTGTTCGTTACATATAAACAGATGCACACGATTAGCCATTTTGAAAAGCCCTGACAACTGCAAGCAAACCGGCACCACTTCAGAATGAGAAAAACACCACAGCTTTGTGTGTGAGTGTGTGTGTGTGTGTGTGTTCACGACACTAGCTGGCAGTATCACAGCAAGTCAAAGCTGGCTGGCGCCCCCCCCCCTGGGCACCCAGGACCGCATCACTGCCTCATCTGATTAGCACCTTCAGCCCTATGGTTCATGGAGGGAGGGAGACAGGACGAGGGAGAGGGCAGAACGAGGGAGGAAGAGACAGAGGAGCAAGAGGAGCGGAAGAGAGGGAGATAGAGGGGAAGAAGAACAGAGGGATGAATAAATGGAGGGAGGGAGGGAGAGATGAAGGGATAAAGAGAGGCAGAGCAGATCAGAGCACAGAGCGAGGGAGACAGAGCAGATCAGAGCACAGAGCGAGGGAGGCAGAGGAGATGGATTGAATTCNTTGAATTCTCAGGACAAAATGGAGCTGGAGCCCGGAGGTTTGGATTCCCTTTAAACTATAGCCATTTGCATCTCCTTATCACGTCGATAAAAAGAGCTTTCAATAAAGATCAGACTAACTTGTCACTTTGAATGGCTGTGGTAATGGGGCAAGGATATATAGGCCCTACCGCACCTCAGCTGACCCCAGTGAACATGTATTCTGTATAGGAAGCAGCGAGGGAAGTGGTATTGACACACACATGATTAAAGCCCATCAGCTCTAAGACTGGAGGGCTAAAGGACGGAATGAATCAGGCATTTCTCTCTGAGCATCAACATCACCATTATCAGCCGACAGAATGTCTATCGGTTTAATCATTATCGGTTCCTTATTTAGACACTTCGGCCTCAATAAAAGTGAACTAGTGCAAACGAAGCATCACAGTGCAGGGGGTGTACGGGTAGAGTATTGAGCATTGTGAGAGCAGTGAGTGTATGAAATGCTGAGTCTCTGGTCACTGCAGAGCTACAGAAGGAAGAGGGCACAGTGGGAGCACCGGACACACGCCTGGTCTTCAGATGTGTGTTAGGGTTCAGTGCACAAGGCGCGCACACACACACACAGAGACGGTGCTCGGCTGAGAGCACAGCCAGGGCAGAGGAAGTCCCTACAAAGGAGACACTAGCCAGAGTATACAAGCACGCACAAGCCAGTGGAGCCTACCTTATTATCAACTCATCTAGCCAGCCTCTGACTACAATATCCCAATCTGTGATTTTAGATTCAGCACAAGAAGCAAGTGACGCAACCATCCCAAGCTCACAATATGAGAACAGCCCCAGAAACCACCATGCTAACCATATAAACACACTCACTCATCCGGGGTCATGAGATATTTAATCCATACAAATCAAGCCTGGGGCCAGACACAGACGAGCAGAAGAAGCAGCGGTGGCGACTGAAGAGAGAGATGCAGTATTGTAGGAATCAGTCGTAGCCGAATGACTAGCTCGATGGCTGGATGATGGGCAGAAAGAGAGGAGTGGGAGAAACAGAGGAGGTGAAAGAGAGTAGGGTTGTCAGAGTAGAAAGAGAGAAGGGGGGAGAAAGAGAGGATGAATGGCAGGGTAGAAAGAGAGAAGGGGG
The DNA here is from genome assembly GCF_002910315.2 of Salvelinus sp. IW2-2015. Classification (NCBI taxonomy): domain Eukaryota; kingdom Metazoa; phylum Chordata; class Actinopteri; order Salmoniformes; family Salmonidae; genus Salvelinus; species Salvelinus sp. IW2-2015. The sequence continues at coordinate 4,696,683 of NC_036864.1, forward strand.
GAGAAAGAGAGGATGAATGGCAGGGTAGAAAGAGAGGAGGGGGAGAAAGAGAGGAGGTTGTGAGGAAAGAGAGGCAGTTGAGAAAGAGAGGAGGGGGAGAAGAGAGGAGGTTGAGAAAAGAGAGGCAGTTGAGAAAGAGAGGAGGGGGGAGAAAGAGAGGGAGGTTGAGAAGAGAGAGGAGTGAGGAGAGACAGAGAGGAGGTTGAGAAAGAGAGGCAGGGGAGACAGAGAGGAGGGGAGAAAGAGAGGAGGGTTGAAAGAGCAGAGAGGCAGTTGAGACAGGAGAGGAGGGGAGACAGAGAGGCAGTTGAGAAGAGAGAGAGGGGAGAAAGAGAGGAGGTTGAGAAGAGAGGCAGTTGAGACAGAGAGGAGGGGAAAAGAGAGGAGGTGAGAAAGAGAGGCAGTTGAGAAGAGAGAGGAGGGGAGAGAGAGAGACGCGAGGAGGTTGAGAAAGAGAGGCAGTTGAGAAAGAGAGGAGGGGGAGAAGAGAGGAGGTGAGAAAGAAGGCAGTTAGAAAGAGAGGGGGAGAAAGAGAGGAGGGGGAGACAGAGAGGCAGTTGAGAAAGAGAGGCAGTTGAGAAAGAGAGGAGGGGGAGACAGAGAGGATGTTGGAAGGGTAGAAAGAAGCCTTTATGTGGCAGACAAAAGAAAGGGGCAGGTGAAGACATTAGTAATGTGAGAGGGGTGGTCAGGCGTGTGCCGTACAACAGACTGGTTAGCTTGCATGGTCTGGATGAGCTGGATGGGATACGAGGACAGATACTTGGAGAGAGGCTCTGAGTGGCTGGTATAGTGGGAGGACATAAGGGCTACTCTGCACTGCTACACAGCATCACTCACATAACCACTGATACAGGGTCAGATAAGGTTCATCCCCCTAATGGTTAAAGGGCAATTCCACTACTTTTCAACCTCAAATTCATTATCCACAGCACAGCGTCTACATATGTGAAAACAGCATGTTTCTATGATCTGTGGTTAAAAAGATACAAATTAAATCCCTCAATAAATAATTATCTGTGACATCAAAACCTGCAACAAATTCCTACCCCAATGGAGGGTATTTTCTTGCTCCCCACGTCACCGCGAACCTCATAGTGTTCGAAAATTACTGTTTCTGATGACGTCATCGGGTAGAACTTTATATTTGGTTTTACAAAACGTAGAAATGCACTGTTTTCACATACACTGACTGTACAAGAACATTAAGGACACCTGCTCTTTCCATGACATAGACTGGCCAGGTGAATCCAGGTGAAAGCTAGGATCCCTTATTGATGGCACTTGTTAAATCCACTTCAAATCAGTGTAGATGAAGGGGAGGAGGCAGGTTAAAGAAGGATTTTTAAGCCTCGAGACAATTCAGACATGGATTCTGTATGTGTGCAATTCAGAGGGTGAATGGACAAGACAAAATATTGAATCACCTTTCAAATGGGGTATGGTAGTAGGTGCCAGGCACACCGGTTTGTGTCAAAACTAACACTGCTGGGTTTTTCATGTGCAACAGTTTCCTGTGTGTATCAAGAATGGTCCACCACCCCAAGGACATTGAGCCAACTTAACACAATCGTGGGAAGCATTGGAGTCAACATGGCCATCATACCTGTGGAACGCTTGACACCTTGTAGAGTCCATGCCCCGACAAATTGAGGCTGTTCTGAGGGCCAAACGGGTGGGGTGCAACTCAATATTAGGAAGGTGTCCTTAATGTTTTGTACACTCAGTGTATGTTGACACTGGTTCTGTGCTGGAGATATTGAAAAGTGTTGGAGTTGTCCTTTAATATGATTGGGTAAATGGTTAGGGCTAACTTCTACCTAGTTCTACTTGCACTCACCCCTACTGTGGGGCGACGAGAATTGTCTTTGCTCAGCCAAAGTAAATCTGGCCAGCGGGTAAAAAACACAGATTAACCAATATCTGTAAATAAATGTATTTTGTGGCAGCAAAATAAGGATTTGAACAGTAAGGTGGGGGATGAATTATCTGGCCATGCTTGTTAAGCTCACTGACATAACCGTTGGGGGGGGGGGGGGGGGGTTGGCACATATCAGACGAAAGAAAACGTGACTTTTCTCTGCAACTTCCTATTATCAGTAGCATTTTCATTATTATTCAAGTTACCTCTAAATATTTGTCCTGTATATAAATGAAGAAATGTCAGATTGGAGAGTATTTTCAAATTGACACAACTTAATGCATAGGCTATCAGACTCAAAGTAAACATGTGCAATTTCACTATTGCGTCACACTTTGTTACTGGTTTTTAACTTTTCTTTTCCTTTTCATTTATTTTCATATTGTTTTTGACGTGTCCATTATGTTTAAATGTATGTTACTGTTGATTTAGGCTGTTCGTACACTTGTTTACATGGATATGCTTCTTAATAAAAACCGATTTGAAACAAGCCATTACACGTCGTTATTATCATGGCATTTCATTATCATTATTCAGGTTATTATTTATAAATATTAATCTACAAATGAATTAATGCCATTCTCCAGGTTGGAGAAGATCTATCGCATTTTCGTATTGACACAAAATGAGTGCATGACGGAGTCAAAAATAAAGATATATGCCTCCCTTTGCCCTTGTCTGTTGGCTTTTCTGCTATTAAAAACATGTATTAGGGATCCTATTTTGACGCACAAATCCATTCACATTAAGTCCGATGTTTCTCTCAAAACGTCCGAAAATATTCGCACAAACCCTGCTGCTGTGGTAATTCGATGGCAGTGGCATATGTTCTTCAAAAAGAAAGCGCCGTAATGAGAGAAATAATGTAGCCTAAACTAGTGAAAACAAGAATACACCATGACAGGACCGTTTGACTCTTGTCCAGACGGGCTAAATTAGGAATCTGAATGGGCATATAGGCCAAGAGAGAGAATCAGCGAACTCACACACGCACAACCCCGTAAAAAGGACCCGTCAATCAAAGCCACCAGCGAATGTCAGACACAAGAGCAAATATTTATCCTTTCCTTAAAACGTATAAAAAAAACCTAGGCTTCCCGAAAGCAGGCTATAAGATAAGGAATTGACGAGGGAAGTATAAAGGGGAGATAGCTAAGCGACAGTATGAAATTGACAATGGTCGAAATAGAAACTAATACACGCAACATGTCCATACCCTATTTATCAGCGATGATTCGTGTATAAATGAAGAAAAGATTCACTCTTATACCACGGCAGGTTTGAGAGTTTTGGCGCATTGTCCATTTGACACAACGTTAGTGCATTATAGGCCTCAGAGCCAGAACGACCTTGTCGACTGCTGTTGAATAATTAATGAATAGTCAGACACATCCAACCTTTTTTTAAAGAAGATCCGATTTATTTATTTACTAGCAGGCACTGAAAAACGGGCATTGTATAAAAGAAAGTCCGACATCAAGTGCCATAGGCTAACGCATCTACACCCCCCTGCATCTTGCGGTTTAGCTGCTGGAGTATCAAACTACAGTTGGAAAGAGGAGGAGATGTAGACAGTTTAACAGACAGACTAAGTTAGCAAAACAACTGCTTCTAATCATTAGTAAATACTCCCGCTATGAGGTAAAGTTCATCTACATGAAAACAAAATGTATAAAAAGATAATGTAGGCCTATTTAAAAATGGTTGACTGTTATTTTACTTTCATGACGGTCTTCATCCATAACCATCTGTTACACGGTTATTCAATTACAATCACAGCCCCATGTAGGCCTATTTCAATTACATCAAAACACATCATTTGAAAAGGCATTTTGAGAACACGTTTACTCAGTAAACAGAGTATTAGTATGTACACCTAAATCTGTACTGTATTTGGGTCAAGCAGGATTGAGAGTGTGTGGTGTACAGTTCCACAGCAGCCTATAACATCACACCACCCAACATGCTCACTCATCGGTGGTTTGGTGACGGAGGAAAAGAACACGTTCCAAATGACACCCTATTCCCTATACAGCGCCCTACTTTTGACCAGAAAAGTAGTGCACTGTAAAGGAAACAGGGTGCAATATGGGGACGCAACCAAAATGAAGGCCAGGCAGCCAGCATTGTAAACAGAATCAGAGACGTTCCAGTACCCCCCAGCTATTATAATCTGATACCTCTGGTTATAGGGGTGACAACACCGTTTGTTTTAGCATTAAGCCATTCGTCCCGTCAGAAAGGAGCGCGAGCCACGGCCCGTGAGCACAGTGGCACTAACACAACACAATTTCGCAATGGCTGCATCTCAAATGACACCCTATTCCCTATATAGTCCACTACTTTTAGTAGGGCGCTATAAATGGGAATAGGGCACTATTTAGGACACACCCCAGAACCACAAGCGCTGGAATAGCTAATCATCAATTTACAACAGAGCAGTGGGAGGAGAAGTGAAGGATAACGATGTTTAATGGACTGAGAGAATGCTGCTGTTGTCTTACATTAAGAATATGTCTGTGTCTGTGGTGTCTTCAGAGCTAGTCCACTGCAGGGCCCATACAATATGGTGACAGTGAAAAACAAAAGTGAAAATGATTTGTGTCATCCAAACCAAAACCCCTCATATGAATGAATGTAATTTTCTTGTCACACTAACATTCCATCCCCCCTCCCCTTCCCTGCCTGCCAAGAAGATGTCACCAAGCGACCAAACGAGTCCATCCATGCTGCTGTGGTGTTCCATTTTTCCCCTCGTGGAAAATGTGCTCCTCCTCAATAGCTAAGGGACGAGGTTGTGGAGAGGCCCTTTAAGCCTTAGGCATGCCAGAGTCAGCTATGCCATTTGCTTGGATTTAGACTCATCAATAACCGCCACCCTGGCTTCCATCCGGCCCATTGACAGCACACTGACACTCTGAGGTGTGGTGTGGACATGAGCCTGGGCCTGCGGTAGATCAGTCATGGGAATGGGATTCGAGACACATGGTCATCATGGACACACCAAGTACAGGTTCTCAGGTTACAGTGGACTATTGCTGAACAAAATAATATTCGACGAAGTATCAGAGAGAAACAGTGAAAGGGCTAAAGTCAACTACAGTGCGGTTAAGCTTGATTTCCAACAGTAGAGCCCTCTGTGTCGGGAGCTTGTGCACGTGGTTTAGCATTCCTCTGAGGCTAAGAGCTTCAGCTGTCTGAGTTATTTTGCCGCCCGCTGCTGCCGGCGCACGCCGTTGGTGGATCATGCCGGATTCATCCAGGGGTCGGGGGAACTGTGCGAGAGAGCCATGACGGAACCGCGAAGACCGCCGTTGGCTCAGTATGAGAGTTCCTTCAGGAATGGAACTCAATTTGTCAAAGCCAGCCGCGGAGACAGGAGGCATAGCCAGTATCCACAGAGTGGGTGGGGAGGGGAGAAGACAGGAGAACACAGCACAGCCAAGAGAGTGCATTCTCCAGCTACCTCACAACATAGTCGTGATTAACTGCTACTCAGCTGTCATGTGAGTTCATCTCTCAAGGCTCTGCTTTGAGTTGCGGTGAAACAGCTACTTCACACATCTGCTGCTATTATCTTTATCTTGCCAATTACAGTCCAGCCAGAGCATATCACGCTTTAAACTAATACCGGGCTTCTCATTTAGTTCCATAATGACTCAAGTTTATAGCTTGTCCAGTCAAACCAAAATGAATGAGTTTTTCAATTCTTGTACTTTACTTGCAGATTAAAATTGGAAGGAAAAAACTGTTATGCCTGAGTAGACCCAGTCAGGCTTCACTTCCTCAGTTGGACGATTTAGACGCAGCAGCTATCGCTGCTCCTGTCGTGAGTCAAAGTGGTTAAGCTCTGCTAATTTATTCATGCCGACCGGGGTCCACACAGCCAGGCAAAATCAATAGAGGAAAGTAAGTGAGGTTGAAAAAAAAAAAAAAGAATCTGTGCCCCAGTTTCCAACCTGAATTGGGTCAGCGGCAGCCATTTACACCCTCAAACTGCCTGTAATTAAACAGAACGAGTTAAAAGCCTTGTAGAAGGCTGAGGATGTGGAGGTGTTGGGGGAAATGGAACGGGAGGAAAAGGGGAGGTTGGTTGGTGTGATTAATTTCATCTTTGTTTTACTCCCCTCACAGTCCCTCAGCACTAGGTGTATAAGAGCGTATAACAAAAAAGGAAAGTAGCCTAATTTGTGCATGCGAGTCATTCCATCTTCACAGCTCCCTGGGGGCTATCGTTGGGTTAGTATAAAACCTCTAATGAGCTCCTCAATGCCAAACAGGCACAATCCTCATGCCAACGCAGTGCCTGGCTAATTTGTCCGTCGATCCCTTGATATGAATTATACGGGACTAAGCTGCAAAATGTATCCACACAGGACAAGGCCTTATTGACGATCAATTGACAGAAGTGGTTAACTTACTTTCTGTCTCTCAACACACTCAAACATGTGCAACAACACAACACGAGCCCCTCATCCACAGATCCAGCTGGGGATGAAACCCAACACTGGGCTACAGATGGCTCAGACAGTGTACCCCTCCCCTCTCTGTAATCCTCTCAGTCCTGCAGGTAGGATCCGGCCTGGCAGGGTGACAGGCCTCGGTGTGGCCTATTGTCAGAGCTGTGTTACGCTGACTGGGCTGGGGAATCCATTCAGGGGAAGGTTCTGAACTTCTCTGCTGCTGTCTTGTTGATAGGGTAGTCTTAATTCCTTGGTGGCACTGGTGGTGTGAGTGGAGGGAGGCAGTAGCCTTCACACTGCATTAGGGCCAACATCAAAGAGGATTGTGGCACGAATCCAGATGAAAACCAACCAGGAGAGATTTAAAACACCACCGCAGGTGCTGATGATGAGGATGTCTGGAGTGGAGTGGGGACATTCCTTAGGTAAAATGATGAATTACTAAATTATCGGCCTGGGTTTAGATTCCTATCAATCCAATCATCAGGTTAATATCCTGGCCTTTGACTTCAGTATTAACCAGAAAGATTCATACTGTATGTATACTGTATTAAATAGGGGGGGAAATAATTACACTGTTACCAGGTAATACCATGTTCATAGAAAGCCAGTATGAGGGTTTGCGCTCGGCGAGAATGAGACGCGGCTGAAGACAGAATCGTGGGAGAGAAAATATCTGTAGAGTTCAAAAGGTACACGGGTTAGGGTTTGGCCGGGGTAGGGCGTCATTCTAAATAAGAATTTGTTCTTAACTTACTTGCCTAGATTATATATATTTTAAACATGAAAAAGGAATAACCCAATGACACCGAGATGCAAAAATAATATAATTAATTTAATCGATGCTCAAAAGAATACAAAAAGAAAGTGCATGTTGAGTGCAAAGAACAAATGCAACAAAAAAAAAGTTTTTAAAACATCTAGGTCCTTGGGCCTCCCGAGCAGTGCAGTGGTCTAAGGCACTAGCTGTGCCACTATAGATTCTGGGTTCGAGTCCAGGCTCTGTCGCACAATTTTAATCCATGACGGCGTAGTGTGTTACTAATGGTTTTCTTTGAGACMGTGGTCCCAGCTCTCTTCAGGTCATTGACCAGGTCCTGCCGTGTAGTTCTGGGCTGATCCCTCACCTTCCTCATGATCATTGATGCCCCACGAGGTGAGATCTTGCATGGAGCCCCAGACCGAGGGTGATTGACCGTCATCTTGAACTTCTTCCATTTTCTAATAATTGCGCCAGTTGTTGCCTTCTCACCAAGCTGCTTGCCTATTGTCCTGTAGCCCATCCCAGCCTTGTGCAGGTCTACAATTTTATCCCTGATGTCCTTACACCTGTCTCTTATACACATCTAGATGTGTATAAGAGACAGGGTAATGAGTGGTAGGTGAGTGGGCTTCTTAAAGAAAAACTAACAGGTCTGTGAGAGCCGGAATTCTTACTGGTTGGTAGGTGATCAAATACTTATGTCATGCAATAAAATGCAAATGAATTACTTAAAAATCATACAATGTGATTTTTGTTTTAGATTCTGTCTCTCACAGTTGAAGTGTACCTATGATAAAAATTACAGACCTCTACATGCTTTGTAAGTAGGAAAACCTGCAAAATCGGCAGTGTATCAAATACTTGTTCTCCCCACTGTATATATATATATATATATATATATATATATATATATATATATATATATATATATATATATATATATATATATATATATATATATATATTTATATTCAATTAAATAATTGCATTGGACAAAAATGGACAAAAATGACAAATTATCTACCATTCATCCATCAACACCTTGCTGTTACTATAGAGTCAGCTACAAGCCTCATGGTAATTATGTTGGCCAGAGTTCTCAGCACCAACACAACGGGCAAAAATCACAGAAATCATATTTCAAAGATGATCTAGGTCCTTGAACCATGTAAAGGTTATTATAAGCAGGAGAACATCGAATGTTGGCTTCAACTTGGTTTTTCCATACAAAGCGTTCCTTTACGAAGGGAGCCTGGTTTTGTTCGCTATCTCATTGTAAAACATGATACAGTAGRCCCTGAACATCTCAAATGGTTACACTGACTATCTACCACATGGACAGACTTCAGTGTGTTTGTTTCAGGAGCATGTTGTGTATTTAGTCAGACACTGCCCACATTATTCTGACATATTTTAGAATGTAAAAATGTGAATGTCAATCCATAAAGCGATTAGGTGGGCCTATATAAAAAAAATTAATGCTTCTTTTGCATACATTTTGGTGGGAGTTATTTTTTTTATATATAAAAAATGTAGGTTCTTGAAAATTACAATTAAGTTCTTGAAAAAGTCCTTGAAAGTCCTTCAATTTGACTTTCCAATGTCTGTATGAACCCTGTATAGGCTACTTGCTCAGCCCGTAAATGAAATACAAAATCATCTGCTATTGAAATTATACATGTATTATTCACATTCCTGTCCGATCTTGGCCCGGGACAGCATTTTGGGGGGGGGCAGAAGCTTTGAGTTGGCACTGGCCCGGTGTGCCGCTGGCAAATTTACCCGAATGTCGATCCCTGTGTGTGCGGTATGCGTAGGGCATATACAGTCCATTCGGAAAGTATTCAGACCCCTTGACTTTTTCCACATTGTTACGTTGCAGCCTTATTCTAAAACGTATTAAATCGTCCCTCCCCCATCAATCTACCCCATAATGACAAAGAAAAGAAAAAACATAAATATCACATTTACATAAGTATTCAGACCCTTTACTCAGTACTTTGTTGAAACACCTTTGGCAGGAAATACAGCCTCGAGTCTTCTTGGGTATGACGTTACAAGCTTGGCACACCTGTATTAGGGGTGTTTCTCCCATTCTCCTCTGCAGATCCTCTCAAGCTCTGTCAGGTTGGATGGGGAGCGTCGCTGCACAGCTATTTTCAGGTCTCTCCAGATATGTTCGAGGGGGTTCAACCATTCAAGGACATTCAGAAACTTGTTCCGAAGCCACTCCTGTGTTGTCTTGGCTCGTTGCCTTGGCTGTGTGCTTAGGGTTGTTTTCCTGTTGGAAGGTCCCAGTCTGAGGTCCTGAGCGCTCTGGAGCAGGTTTAATTAAGGATCTCTGTACTTTCTCTCATCTTTCCCTCGATCCTGACTAGTCTCCCAGTCCCTGCCACTGAAAAACATCCCCACAGCATGATGCTGCTGCCACCACCATGCTTCACCGTAGGTATGGTGCAAGGTTTCCTCCAGATGTGACGCTTTGCATTCAGGCCACTCTACCATAAAGGCCTGATTGGTGGAGTGCTGCAGAGATGGTTGACCTTCTGAAAGGTTCTCCCATCTCCACAGAGGAATTCCGGAGCTCTGTCAGAGTGACCATCAGGTTCTTGGTCACCTCCTTGACCAAGTCCCTTCTCCCCCGATTGCTCAGTTTGGCAGGGCAGCCAGCTCTAGGAAGAGTCTTGGTGGTTCCAAACTTCTTCCATTTAAGAATGTTGGAGGCCACTGTCTTCTTGGGGACCTCCAATGCTGCAGAAATGTTTTGGTACCCTTCCCCAGATGTGTGCCTTGATACAATCCTGTCTCTGAGATCTACGAACAATTCCTTCAACCTCATGGCTTGTTTTTTGCTCTGACATGCACTGTCATATGTGGGACCTTATTCTAGACAGGTGTGTGCCTTTCCAAATCATGTCCAATCAATTAAATTTACCACAAGTGGACTCCAATCAAGTTGTAGAAACCTCTCAAGGATGATCAATGGAAACAGGATGCACCTGAGCTTAATTTCGAGTCTCATAGCAAAGAGTCTGAATACTTATGTAAATAAGGTATTTCTGTTTCTGTCATGTTAATAAAATGGCCCCCTGATGTGGTTTAACTTCTTTGATATAGGGGGCAGCATTTTCACTTTTGGATGAATTGCGTGCCCATAGTGAACTGCCTCCTACTCTGTCCCAGATGCTAATATATGCATATTATTTTACTATTGGATATAAAACACTCTGAAGTTTCTAAAACTGTTTGAATGATGTCTGTGTATAACAGAACTCATATGGCAGGCAAAAACCTGAGAAAAAATCCAAACAGGAAGTGAGAATTCTGAGACTGGTCAARYTTCAACTCATCGCCTATTKAATTCCCTGTAAGWTATGGATCTGTTTGCACTTCCTACGCCTTCCACTAGATGTCAACAGTCTGTAGAACGTGGAATGAAGCCTCTAGTGTGATGTGGGGCCGGATGGGAGGTGTTTCAGTCAGTGGTCTGGCAGAATGCCAGTTCCTGGTCATGCGCTTTCCTCATGATATTGCCTTGCGTTCCATAACTTATACAGACACGAAGGAATTCTCCGGTTGGAACGTTATTGGATATACAGTGGGGAGAACAAGTATTTGATACACTGCCGATTTTGCAGGTTTTCCTACTTACAAACCATGTATAGGTCTGTAATTTTTATCATAGGTACACTTCAACTGTGAGAGACGGAATCTAAAACAAAAATCACATTGTATGATTTTTAAGTAATTAATTTGCATTTTATTGCAAGACATAAGTATTTGATACATCAGAAAAGCAGAACTTAATATTTGGTACTGAATCCTTTGTTTGCAATTACAGAGATCAATACGTTTCCTGTAGTTCTTGACGCAGGTTTGGCACACACTGCAGCAGGGATTTTGGCCCACTCCTCCATACAGACCTTCTCCAGATCCTTCAGGTTTCGGGGCTGTCGCTGGGCAATACGGACTTTCAGCTCCCTCCAAAGATTTTCTATGGGTTCAGGTCTGGAGACTGGCTAGGGCCACTCCAGGACCTTGAGATACTCTTACGGAGCCACTCCTTAGTTGCCCTGGCTGTGTGTTTCGGGTCGTTGTCATGCTGGAAGACCCAGCCACGACCCATCATCAATGCTCTTACTGAGGGAAGGAGGTTGTTGGCTAAGATCTCGCAATACATGGCCCCCATCCATCCTCCCCTCAAATACGGTGCAGTCGTCCTGTCCCCTTTGCAGAAAAGCATCCCCAAAGAATGATGTTTCCACTCCATGCTTCACGGTTGGGATGGTGTTCTTGGGGTTTACTCATCCTTCTTCTTCCTCCAAACACGGCGAGTGGAGTTTAGACCAAAAAGCTCTATTTTGAATCATCGAACCACATGACCTCCTCCCATTCCTCCTCTGGATCATCCAGATGGTCATTGGCAAACTTCAGACGGGCCTGGACATGCGCCTGCTTGAGCAGGGGGACCTTGTGTGCGCTGCAGGATTTTAAATCCATGACGGCGTATGTGTTACTAATGGTTTTCTTTTTGAGACTGTGGTCCCAGCTCTCTTCAGGTCATTGACCAGGTCCTGCCGTGTAGTTCTGGGCTGATCCTCACCTTCCTCATGATATGATGCCCCACGAGTGAGATCTTGCATGGAGCCCCAGAACCGAGGGTGATTGACCATCATCTTGAACTTCTTCTATTTTCTTCTGATTTTTAATAATTGCGCCAACAGTTGTTGCCTTCTCACCAAGCTGCTTGCCTATTGTCCTGTAGCCCATCCCAGCCTTGTGCAGGTCTACAATTTATCCTTGATGTCCTTACACAGCTCTCTGGTCTTGGCCATGTGTGGAGAGGTTGGAGTCTGTTTGATTGAGTGTGTGGACAGGTGTCTTTATACAGGTAACGAGTTCAAACAGGTGCAGTTAATACAGGTAATGAGTGGAGAACAGGAGGGCTTCTTAAAGAAAACTAACAGGTCTGTGAGAGCCGGAATTCTTAACTGGTGGTAGGTGATCAAATACTTATGTCATGCAATAAAATGCAAATGAATTACTTAAAAATCATACAATGTGATTTTCTGGATTTTTGTTTTAGATTCCGTCTCTCACAGTTGAATGTACCTGATGATTTAAAAATTACAGACCTCTACATGCTTTGTAAGTAGGAAAACCTGCAAAATCGGCAGTGTATCAAATACTTGTTCTCCCCACTGTATATGATAACAACATCCTGAAGATTGATTCTCTACTTAGTTTGACCAGTTTATTCGACCTGTTAAATAACATTTTTAAGTTTTCGTCCGAGTTCGCCAGCATCTGCGCGAGCGTTTGGACATGTGCACTAAACATGCTAGCAAAAGTAGCTACATAAGTAATGGACATTATCGAACAAAACAACGATTTATTGTGGAACTAGGATTCCTGGGGGTGCATTCTGATGAAGATCATCAAAGGTAAAGGAATATTTATGATGTAATATCGTATTTCTATTGACTCCAACATGGCAGAGAAATATTGTTATTTTTGAGCGCCGTCTCAGATTATCGCATGGTGTGCTTTTTACGTAATTCTTTTTAAAAATCTGACACAGCGGTTGCATTAAGAACAAGTGTCACGATCGTGTGTAGGAGAGACGGACCAAAACGCAGCATGAGGAAAATAAGCCATCTTCTTTGAATTAAATGAACGAAGATGAACATAAAACGAAAACACTATACAAACAAACAAAACAACAAATGATCGTGAAGCTAAATAACGCAAGTGCACAGACAAGCAACAAACGTTAAACAAGACAACTACCCACAAAAGCCTACTGCCTATGGCTACCTTAAATATGGCTCCCAATCAGAGACAAATGAATGACAGCTGTCTCTGATTGAGACCCAATCTAGGCAGCCATAGACATAACTAGACAACCTCACAATTATCTATCCCATACACAATACAACACCCATAGACTAAACAAAACACACACAACATACAATGCCCACCCCAACTCACGCCCTGACCAACTAAACATAATCAAAATAACATAAAAATAGGTCAGGAACGTGACAACAAGTGTATCTTTAATTCTATGTAAAACGTGTATCTTTCATCAAAGTTTATGATGAGTATTTCTGTTATTTGATGTGGCTCTCTGCAATTTCTCCGGATATTTTGGAGGCATTTCTGAACATGGCCCCAATGTAAACCGAGATTTGTGGATATAAATATGCAGATTATCGAACAAAACATAAATGTATTGTGTAACATGATGCCCTATGAGTGTCATCTGATGAAGATCATCAAAGGTTAGTGATTAATTTTATCTCTATTTCTGCTTTTTGTGACAACTATCTTTTGCTGGGGAAATGGCTGTGTTTTTCTGTGGCTATGTACTGAGCTAACAGAATCGTTTGGTGAGCTTTTGCCGTAAATCCGATTTGAATTCAGACATGTTGGCTGGATTCACAACATGTGTAGCTTTAATTTGGTGTCTTGCATGTGTGATTTCATGAAAGATTGATTTTTATAGTAATATATTTGAATTTGGCGTGCTACATTTTTTCAGGCGTTTGGCCAAGTGGGACGCTACCGTCCCACATATCCCAGAGAAGTTAAGCATTTTTGTGGACTTAGAGCATTTGCTTGTTTTCTATAAATAAAATAAAACCTGGGGGGGAAAAATGGGGGAAATAGTCTTTCTTCCCACATTCTTTTTTTTTTTTGCCGTGGTATCAACTATCATTTTTTCCCCTTCAAATTCTGCCCTCGATGATTCTGCAGAAAATAACACTTGGCACTTTGAAATCTGCTTTTACACTAAATCTACCCAAATCAAATGGACAAGCCTGGTTCTGTATGGAACGCAGGCCCATTATTGGCCAGACGCCAGGTCATTATCAATTATTACCAAATTTGTTAAATATTTGTTGCGACCAAATGGGTTCCACTGGAACCCACAGAAAGTCGGCTGTATAGAGGCTAAGTGTTTCTCCAGTGTTGTGCATACAGTATCTCTTCTCTCTCCTGCTGCATTGACTATGGCCCCAGGTCTCCATCTGTCATCACATGAAAAAGTGTGCATTAACGTCCCACACAAAGGATCTCACAGCGGGACAGCCGCAGTCCTTCCCAGCCCACTCGCCCACACAAAGGGTATACATTACACAGACTTTTTGCTGAAATGCACTTCGCTGCAGACACTTATGACTAAATGTTCACCCCTGAGGGGAAGTGAAGGAGTGAAATAAAAGGGACCAGGTGGAGACGAAAAGGAAAGAGAGAGAGGAAAGGGGTCGTGGGGTTAAGGGCTTGTGAGCAAAGCGGGCCACTTCACTCGCAGCCGTCCCACTGCAGTTGGTTTCAGTGACCCATCGGTCGGGGAGAGAGGTGTAAGAGACACCAGCACTAGGATCGACCCCAGTCTGAGGTTCGTTTGAACTGGAATGTAACATGTCTGTGAGACATGCAATTCTGCAATATCATAACAGGCTGGACTGTGGCACCTTCTTATTGGTGTAGCTACCTTGAGAGAGAAAAAGTGTCACGTTAGATTCTTCATCAGATATGCACGATACCGAGATGTGAACTAGACTACACCCTCGCTCCACATACTGTATGAACTTGAAATGCCAGACCAGAGGCAACTCAGTACAGTATTTACTAATAAATCAAATCACTGAGGCCAGACAGGGATAATGTCTGTCTGGGTCAGCCACTGCTGAATAAGTTACTACTTAATCTATATATTAAAAAAAAAATGAATACAGCAAACAATCCACTCTTGCTTTGTAATTAATAGGTCACGGATGTGTAACACAAAGACTGTTAAATGACATAGATACAAAAGCTGCCTAATGAATCAATCGAAGGAATCCTCAGAGCCAGTAAAAAGGCCAGGAATCAAAAGGGGCATCCCAGAATGCTTTGCAATGCCAACCTTTGGTGTTGATGCTGAAATGCAACAAAAAAAGCCCCCATTCAATCAATGATGAGAAGGAGGAGGAAGACAAGACACAGCACCCTGAGAGAGAACCGGGTTATTAATATGTAGGAAAAGCTTAAAAGAATTCTGGTTTCTGCCTTAAAGGCTGTCTGTTTAGCTGGATAAACGATTCAGACGGAAAAAAAGCTCCAAAAGACAGGTTAAGTAGGAGACTAAGTGGAGCGGGTAACAGTCGGAGGTATAGTCAACTCAATAAATTAAACACAGGTTCTTTTAGGTAAAACCTCTACCACCCAGTGACAATGGCAATCATTTTCTGGATGGTAAAACGTTTTCAGTTTAAACTTAAATTACTAAGACCAGACAGTCAAAGTATTTAGAAAAGATAATGGACCTATATCTTTTTAAATAAGATCCTCTTTGGAGAACTTAACAATCCCAAAAATTAAAAAAAACTAGACAGTCGGAGAGAATCTGAAATTCCAAAAATGGCATGGAACACCCACTGATTTTGTTATAATGTTTGAGTGACTCAGACAGCATAAGAACAAGGAATAAACCATTGCGAAATGTGAATAATTGCAGGAAATTACCTTTAAAAATAAAAAAATGATCTCAGCCCCATGACAAATGTGTAAAATTGCAGGACGCTAGCTTGAAAACGGGAAAATATTCACTCTGTCCCATATCAAAATGTGTAGAATTGCAGTAAATCTTCTTTAACTTCTTAGGGCTAGGTGGCGGTATTCGGAAGTTCGGATGACTGACGTGCCCAAAGTAAACTGCCTGTTACTCAGGCCCAGAAGCTAGGATATGCATATAATTGGTAGTATTGGATAGAAAACACTCTGACGTTTCTAACTGTTAAAATAATGTCTGTAAGTATAACAGAACTGATATGGCAGGAGAAAACCAGAGGAGAATCCATCCGGATTCTGAGGTCACCACCCATTCAAAACACTTGTCTATGGGATATTCAAAGGAAATCCTCCCAGCTTGCAGTTCCTGTGGCTTCCACGAGATGTCAACAGTCTTTAGAAAGGGTTTCAGGCTTGTTTTTGAAAGATGAGCTAGAATTTGTAGTTTTTCAAGGTGGCTCTCATTTGGACTGTAGTTTTGTGGCGCGTGTGGATGAGGGCGCATACTTCGTTATTTATCTCCGGTATTGAACATACTATTCTCCGTCTTAAATTGCATTGTTTATTTACATATTAGGGTACCTGAGGATTGATTAGAAACGCTGTTTGACTTGTTTAGACTAAGTTTATTGGCAACTTTTGGGCTTCCTTTGTCTGCATTTTGAAAGACTGGAACGGGTGGATTACTGAATCAAACGCGCCAACTAAACAGACTTTTTTGGGATATAAAGAAGGACTTTATCGAACAAAACGACCATTTGTTGTGTAGCTGGGACCCTTGGGATTGCAAACAGAGGAAGATCTTCAAAGGTAAGTGATTTATTTTATCGCTATTTCTGACTTTTGTGACGCCTCTGCTGGTTTGGAAAATGTTTTTGTATGCGGAGCGCTGTCCTCAGATAATCACATGGTATGCTTTCACCGTAAAGCCTTTTTGAAATCTAACAAAGCGGCTGGATTAACAAGAAGTTAAGATTTTAAATGATGTATGATACTTGTATTTTCATGAATGCTTAATATTAACATTTTTGTATTTTGAATTTCACGCTCTGCAATTTCACCGGATGTTGTCGAGATGGGGCGCTAGCATCCCACCTAGTCTTAAGAAGTTTTAAAACAGTGACATTTTCTCTCCGTGGCCAAGAGGAGGCCCTCTAAAACCGCACCATTCACCGCTGCTGAAAAAAATCCTAGGGGAACAACTGGTTCAGATACAGAGCTATTCTTTGCAGTGTAAGATTTCAGATGAAGCTATTTATTCCATAAGGAAATCGTCAATAGGCTTGCATTTCTAGTGTTCAGTCATACTGAAAACAGTTAAACTGTTATTCTATTCTGGTCCTTTCAAACCGACCTGGGAACATCGAACAACCCATGTAGATTGCTACACACGGTACCCTAAACATACTCTCTTTAAGGAGAACGAAGCCTTTTCAACCAGCGCACCATGTTAAAATGAATTGCAATTGGTCTAAATACCCACTCAGCTTTTCACTGGGTGAAAAACAGCCATGGACCAACAGTGAATTACAATAAATCTCCTTTGAATGTCAAACTAACATTAAGTTAAACTGGCTTGTCTGTGGATGTGCAAGACAGGATATAAATTACCTGAGGGTGTGTGTGTGTGGGCGTTGAGCCAGACCCTGAACCAGGCAGGCCAAGGAAACAGAGATCACACACACTGACAAGTAAGATGATGGCTTACAGCAGCCAAGGTCAAACCATCATCTGCCCAGCCGCATCGAGCTGATTCATGTAGTGTGTGTG
The DNA here is from genome assembly GCF_002910315.2 of Salvelinus sp. IW2-2015. NCBI lineage: Eukaryota > Metazoa > Chordata > Actinopteri > Salmoniformes > Salmonidae > Salvelinus > Salvelinus sp. IW2-2015. The sequence goes on from NC_036864.1 coordinate 4,714,159, forward strand.
TGTGTGTGTGTGTGTGTGTGTGCGCGTTCAAGCATGTGTTCCTCCATGTGGAGGTTGCGTGCGTCCCTATGTGTGTGAGCATGCAAGTGGCGTGAATGGAAAACTAACACAGTATAGTGTGTGTAGTGATATAACAGATGGAAATGTAACACCTCACTAACAGCTCAGGTAGTACCAAGTCAAACACTGGCAGCCAAATATATTCACTCATACTGTACGTGTGACAGAGAGAGGGAAGAGTTTTAATCAGCAGGGTAAAATAAGAGTCGGGGATGCTAAGAGAGAGAGACATCATTATGACTCACATGAAAGACAATGATGAGAGCTGGGCAAGCTGAAGAGCCTACAGTAAATGCATACCACGATGATGGATCGTACTTCCTGCTTTTCCGAGCCAGAACAGCATTCAAACATCACCCTTCAACGACACGACTAAAACAGGAGCCAAGGACATGGAGAGCCAGGAAAACATTAAAGCCATCTGGCCTGATACATTGTACTTTCCCAACACAACATAACCTAGAAAGAGAGAGTTTGTGGGTCGCAAATGTTAACCAAGGGGACCCATAGGGTTCTGGTCAAAAGTAGTGCACTACATAGGGAATAGAGTGTCATTGAATTGGGACACAGACAGAGACAGCTTTGACACCTAAATGAATTGTGGCCAGGCACCAGCTCAGTGGTGGCGTTCTGTACTCAACGGAAGCCTTTGTGTGTCTTGTGATAGCAGCAGCAACCAGCTCCATGCCCAGATATGATCATCCATATTCATTTGGGGAGCCGAATGGGGAGACGGGGACATAGCTAAATACATAGAGATAGTGGAAGAGGTAGACACTACACAGAGAGCCAGTGAGTTCTCACTACTACTATCATCCTCATTCGCTCTGTCTGGTTCTCTGCCCTAGAAAGACCACTGCCACCAGAACAACACTACTGAAGTGTCTGGGGAGGAGGAAGAATGGACAAACAGAGGGAGAGAAAGAGACAAAAGAGAGGAAGAGAAATAGACAAATGGGAGGAAGACAGATGGAAAGACGGATACGGAGAGCGGTGGGTAAAGAGAGAAAATGACAAAGAGAGAGAACCACCAGACAGACAGATCAACAGACAAGAGAGAGAAAGAGAAGAAAGAGAGAGAAAGAGAAATGAAAGAGAGGATATCGAGATAAGAAGAGATGGGGGAAGAGTGTAACCTTCAATCTCTGCAAACAGCTCACTCCCTGCAAGAGAGAGAAGAGCGGGAAAGAAAAAGGAGGAGAGGCGACAGTGGTAGAAGCTACAGAGCCTTAGTCAGGGCGCCTCAGAACTCCTGTATCGGTCTCCTCCTGACACTGACAGGAATTCTGTCTGCCAAGAGGAGAGAGCCTTCCTGATGACTCTAACAAACCAGGACAGTCACTGCATAGAAAGGCCTGGTTCAACCTTAGTACAACAAACCACAACAACCTGTTTTATTAGGCATTCATAAATGTATTAATAGCAAACAACTAACACAAGCATCACTGCACAGAAAGGCCTGGTTCAACCACAACAATTGTATATATAAAGCATTAATAAGCATGAATAGCATACATATCGTTGTTCCTTTTAATAACTGAGGACAAGAGGTTGTCAGACGGTGAGGGCAAGTTGCTTATTAAGGAAAGCCATGATGGTTATGGTGAAATAGATGGATGCCTGGGGGGGGGGGGGGGGGTCACTGGTGCGCTGTATGGGTCAGAGTTTCAATGGCTGCTGCGTCCCAAAATGGTACCATATTCCCTTTATAGGCACATGGGGTCTAGTCAAAAGTAGTGCACTTTAAAAGGGAATAGGGTGCACATATACACACATATATATATATATATATATATAACTCAACACTTCTGGAAATGCAATTTTTTAGGGAATCGTTATTTTTTTGCCCCTTTAAAAACGAGCATGTGCACGAAAACCCAAGGCATCAATAGTTCCTTTCACACATGAATCACGATGATTGTCATCTATGAATATAGCATTCGTTTCTGAAACCGCTGGTGACAGGCTGTCATTTCTTACACCCCCACCTCCACTGTCACAGTGTTGATGAGCAGGAACTGTGAATTCATAATGGCACACATCCCATTAACCTCTTACTGGGTTCACGGCTTGGTATCAGGGAAACTACGGTGACCATACGATACATAGACCCCTGGAATAGAAAGGCGACCTCGTTACAATGTACACTACCGTTCAAAAGTTGGGGACACTTAGAATGTCCTTGCTTTTGAAAGAAACGCACATTTTTGGTCCATTAAAATAACCTCAAATTGATCACAAATACATTGTGTAGACATTGTTAATGTTGTAAATGACTATTGTACCTGGAAACGGCTGATTTTTAAAATGGAATTTCTACATAGGCGTACAGAGGCCCATTATCAGCAACCATCACTCCAGTGTTCCAATGGCACGTTGTTAGCTAATCCAAGTTTATCACTTTAAAAGACTAATCGATCATTAGAAAAACCTTTTGCAATTATGTTAGTACAGCTGAAGACTGTTGTTCTGATTAAAGAATCAATACAACTGGCCTTCTTTAGACTAGTTGAGTATCTGGAGCATCAGCACTTGTGGGTTCGATTACAGGCCCAAAATGACCAGAAACAAAGAACTTTCTTCTGAAACTCGTCAGTCTATTCTTGTTCTGAGAAATGAAGGCAATTCAATGTGAGAAATTGCCAAGAAACTGAACATCTCGTACAACGCTGTGTACTACTCCCTTCACAGAACAGCACAAACTGGCGCTAACCAGAATAGAAAGAGGAGTGGGAGGCCCCGGTGCACAACTGAGCAAGAGGACAAGTACATTAGGGTGTCTAGTTTGAGAAACAGACGCCTCACAAGTCCTCAACTGGCAGCTTCATTAAATAGTACCTGCAAAACATCAGTCTCAACATCAACAGCGAAGAGGCAACTCCGGGATGCTGGCCTTCTAGGCAGAGTTGCAAAGAAAAAGCCATATCTCAGACTGGCCAATAAAAATAAAAGATTAAGATGGGCAAAAGAACAGGGAGGTAGATTGGAAAAAAGTGTTATGGACAGACTAATCTAAGTTTGAGGTGTTCTGATCACAAAGAGGAACATTCGTGAGACGCAGAAAAAAATGAAAAGATGCTGGAGGAGTGCTTGACGCCATCTGTCAAGGATGGTGGAGGCAATGTGATGTCTGGGGGTGCTTTGGTGGTGGTAAAGTGGGAGATTTGTACAGGGTAAAAGGGTTCTTGAAGAAGGAAGGCTATCACTCCATTTTACAACGCCATGCCATATCCTGTAGAGCCAGTTTCCTCCTACAACAGGACAATGACCCAAAGCACAGCTCCAAACTATGCAAAACATATTTAGGGAAGAAGCAGTCAGCTGGTATTCTGTCTATGATAAAGTGGCCAGCACAGTCACCAGATCTCAAACCTATTGAGCTGTTGTGGGAGCAGCTTAACTGTATTTACGTGTTACGTTCCCCAGTTTCTGTGTTGTTGTGGGTTTGTATGTGTTTGTATTTCAGGAAATGGCTTCCTGGATTATTATGCAGCTGATTGGTTCCGCCCCGTCGCTGATTGGAGCTCTGACCCCTCCCTCTCGTCAGGGGATACAGCTGTCTCTTCAATTACCAACTCCTTCTCCAGCTTGATAAAAGCCAGTATTTCTTCGTCAGGGAAGAGAGATACTTTTTATGTCCTCTGTTGATTGTTGTGGCGGTCAGTAAAAGTTTTGTGGATATTATTTCGTAGCCGCTCCTTCAGAGGTACGTGTATGCCAATAGGACTTAGTGTTTTTGGTTAATGACATTTTTCACTTACAGTATTGGTAATTATTCTGTTTCATTTTTTCCCGGGGGGGAAGGGAAACGCACCTTGGGAGTGTTTAGGCAAGAGGCCTGCAGGAATACATAACCCGTAGTATTGAATCTGTCTATGCACACTAGGTAAGACGTGGGCGGTCCACCCCCTGTATTTTGGTTAGAGCGCCAGGTGGTGCTAAAGGTTAGGTAAGTAGTGGGAAGGCAGGTAAGGTAGGAGAGGGGACTAATTTTTACTTTCTTTGCTTTGGTTCCGTCCAGCCCCTTTTCCCCACCTTACKGTGTGTAGGAATAATAAATTCCCTGTAAYGCGGTATTTTTCTCTGCCTCTGTCGTCCTTCCCCCGCACCTACGATCACATACTTTTTCACTACACAGGGAGTTGAGATGTAGCGGGGTGTTGCGTTCCCTCCTCCAAGAGGCGTACGTAACAGTACATAAGAAGTGACCATCAAGCCAATCCAACTTGTGGGAGGTGCTTCAGGAAGCATGGGATGAAATCTCTTCAGATTACCTCAACAAATTGACAACTAGAATGCCAAAAAGTCTGCAGGGCTGTAATTGCTGCAAATGGAGGAGTCTTTGACGAAAGCAKAGTTTGATTTCCTATTCATTTTGCAACTCATTTCATGTATGTTTCCATGGAAAACAAGGACATTTCTAAGTAACCCCAAACCTTTGACCAGTAGTGCAACTAAAGTAGGCTTTATATCAGTATGATTTAAATATAGGGTCCATTTCAATAAGTAGGCCCTATAGGCCTGAAAGGAACACATTGAATCACTCTGAGGGGAAGCGGTTTCTACAGAACAATGATTAGGCTAATATCATCCCATTTTTAAAACATTGGCTTTTAAAATATATCTATTTCACAGTACTGTCCTATAAATATCTGTTTTACAATAGTGTAATTTTAATGTGCATTAATAGGACATACATGAATGTATGTACAGTGTGATGCCCTCTCCAGTCCAGTTGTTACCAGGAAACAGCAGCACTAGCTACCTCCAGACTGCCCTGCCGTCAGCCGACTGTGCTGTGGTGAAAAGCAGGCTGGGATTTATACTGGAGGGTTGTGTGTGAGCTGCAATCCGGTCCCCTCATTGGCTGGCTGCAGCCGACTAGCCTCAGCTGCATGCTTCCACAAAAACATATGCCGCCAATTAGACCGCGGTGGTGTCATCGAATCCAACGGGACACACACATTACATTGTATTCATATCAAAAGGCTGCCTCGCCACGGGGGGGAGAGAAAAGGTAAACATGCTGATTTAGTAGGAAATAAGACCGGAAAATAGCTGTGTTTTTTTTCTGTGTGTCTTTACATAATAAATGGGATAGAATGATGTTTGTTATATTTTCAGTTGAAAGTAAATAGAGCTGCAGTAATGGGATAGCACAAACAGGCTAAATGCAGCATTTTTCAACCCAGTCTAGTATTCACCATCCACGTTAAATTGAAAGGTGTTGTTGTGCATGATTGCCATTGTAAATAAACACAAAGAAATCTGTTGGAGCGGAGGCATAAAAAAAAAAAAAAAACACGTGACTCTACTTAGTTGCCCCTGTCCAGCTATAACATCAGCTAGGCTAACATGTCAACGGTTTTGCTCCCTCTTTCTCTCCCCCTCTCTCTGATCCCACCGTGCCTGTCTAATTCACCAGGGAGCTCCAATATTGACTGGAGCAACTCCCTCCAGCGATCTCCATCCCTAAATGATTGCCTGTGTCGGCCCGGCCGCGGCTAGAAGCCTAGTGGATGAAGACAGCAGAGGGGAGTGGATGAAGAAGAAATGACATACTGCGGTGGCATTGTGGGGCCACGCCTCCCTCTGCCCCAGGACTATGTTCATTAAGGAGGCAGGGGGGTGTAATATAATGAAGCCCCCGTTCCCACTGCCAAACAACCTGCTAATCCCACAGGGGTAGGGGGTGTTGGGTACGGTGGCCACATCCAACAATAAGCCCCCCTGACACACGCCGCCAGGCAGGGCCCGCCACCCACCCCAGTGACATCCTCCCCAGGGGGGCAGGCGACAGCAGCCGGGGGAGAAGGACAGCCCCAGGCCTGACACAGACCCCCACTACATAGCAGGCCTCGAACTCCTCCACTCTACTCTACTGCGTGCATTGCTCAAGGGCCAGGGCCATTCAAGGGCAGCACTTTGCTACACACTACCCAAGCACTCCATTCTGTTTTTCTACCATTCGCTTGAAGGTATTATTTATTTGTTTCCATAGGCTGCTGTGGGTAAACATTGAGATTTCAAAAAGTAAATACTAGGCTGTGGTTATATGCGAAACACAAACTATTTAGTTTGAATGCTCACTGGAAAATTATATTCAATACACACACAAGATCTAACGTAGCTCATTAAATTATGATGAGCAATGACATGCTTGATTGGCTGCAATATCAGTCTTATTAACAAGGGGAGAAAGGCCCCTTCTCTTCCTGTTAAATCATCATTTAAGACTATTTGCAGCAAATAGAATCTCCCAAAACAGAGGCAATGTTCTCTCTCCAAGACGGTGAGGCTACATTGTTAGCTGTTGTGTGTTTAATTGATGATGGATAAACCACTGAGAATTCCAGTATTCCAGTGTTCAAAAGGAACCACATGCCGTGGATATTCCAAAGGTGGGAATTCTGGTGAAAATATTCCCAGATAGTCTCATGGGTGTTCCTTGCACATTCAATCCTACTATTCCATTAGTCCACCATCCTTTCTCAATGTACACATTTTTATTCAAATTCCTACCTCATGTTTAACTGAAATACATTCCAACCCTCTTTGATATGAAAATCTCTCCTCTTGGCAGAATACGATTTTACAGTAAAGCGCATCAATCTTGGTTGCAAACCTGTAATCACTCAAATGGTGCACTAATAGGAGTCTTAATGCTATACTGTCTTTCTCTGCTGGACTCCATTCATATTTCATCAATGGTAGATAGATAGAGGGCTGTCCTCCTTGGCTCACCTCCCATGCATGAGGCAAATCAACATCAAAGGCCAAATACCTCCCAATTAGGAGCTGATTTTTTTTTTTTCGCTCCGTCGCGAAAGATCAAATGGTTCGCACCAAGGCTCCAAGAATCTCAACCCATTTTGGGAAGCCAGCCCTGGTTTAAAGGGGGGGAAAATGTTCACTGAAAGGGCCTCAAGGATATCACATTTACAGTGCATATTATATTAATCATATTCAAATACTGTAGGCTATTATATCAATACTACTGGTACGTCAAAGACATAATGGACATCCATACATCTTGAGACTAAAGACCCTGGGGTGAAACGGTTAAAACCAGGGTTTTGAAGACAAATGTAAATGTAATGTAAGATGCTTCCCTGAAACACGAATAATCTCAAATAACACTGTGTTGAACTTCGACGTCAGCGAGATATCACGATCAATGGTGATCACAAAGAGTAATTAGCTGTTCGACTTCATATAGCTATAGAATATCAATATGCTCTACATGTTCGGATCATTTGGAATCAAGCATATGTGTGCATCCTATTTCCATTAAAATACATTTGATTTGAACCAAAACGACGGTGACTAAGACTTTAAAGATGCTAATAAAAGAAACTCAAAAGCCAACATGTTTGTTTACCTCAACTATCTGTTCCAGGAAAAGGCCACAACCCTTCGATAAAATGAGCCGCCTGTGTACCTATAAGCAAAAGGAATTTATAAACAAGGGACGGAGTCTTGATGATGAAAACACATGGTCTCCAGATTTCCCCACTCAACCTATTTAACAGTCCAAAAGCATCCAAACAAACAACCAAATAGAGTACTATCTAGGGGTATATCTTCCAGCCATCAAACATCATTCTACATCATTAAAATACGTCCAAATGTAATTGGATGTAACTGTTTTTGCACCGCGTGTGTCCGTCACCTCTAACCTGAGTTACAAAACATTGACAAATCACGACATTTGCTCAACGTTGTGTTGTTTCTTTGTCCACTTAAAAATAACCGTGGGCTTGCGGCCAGAGTTGCGCAACAAGGAAACAAGTCTTTCTTCCCCAGAATCACCACAGTCACAGAGAGGAAGTTCCCTACTGCCCAACCACAGCCTTCGAAATCCGAGCTAATTAAAAGAGTCTTATTGCTCTTATTGAAAATAGGATCAAGACTGCTTAATCCACTTAAAGCCTCACTTGCCATTTTTAAGACAATGAAGGCATTTAAGCACTGAGAATAGATGGAATGCTATACAACCCTCCTCCCACCTAGCTCCACGGACTGGACTTGAGATACAGGGCAGAGGCCAGTTTCTGGTTCAGTGAATCACTGTGTTCCAATGATTTCAGGTCAAGACAAGGTAGACCTTCGGCACCTGAGGTGTGACTGATAGGCCTACGTTACACAATATGGCAATGTTGAGATTTCAAGCAGTGACTGTTGGGGGCTTGATAGAGCATCCCAAACATGCACTCCTTCAACCAACAAATAGGCTTTGCTACCCTATTTTGGTCCATTGGGGAACGCATCTCAATAGGATATTTTCACAGAATATGGGCGCAGAGTAAATATCCCCCCACTTCGATTAGAAATTATAACACTAGTCTTTAAGCCCATAGCCTATCTTTCACTCGCATTGTGTTTGCTTCACTTTTATCCCTGGTTACGACACCCATGCCGCTCGGAACAATGCACACTAGGACAGCTTCACCCGCTATTTTCACTGAGACGAGATAAAAGGTTGAAGGTTCAGTGSAATATCCGAATACCAAAAACAATGTCCCAGGACGTTAGAAAAATATGTTTTTATCTTGACACTTTCATTTTCTTTTCAATGAGGAGTAAACACAATACACACATGTAAAGCGCTAAATAAATGTTTTGCACAGAGTATCATATTTTGTTCGCTTCCATTCATTTAGCAGACACAATGTAACAACTACCAAAAAAAGCAGAGTGCAAAGAGATACACTGATAAGAGAGGTTCTGTAGCCTCAAGCCATGCGTTCATTTGTATAGCTGTAAAACCATCATGTATTCATAGCCTATAGCCTACAAATCCATGGAAAGAGCAAAGACTCGTGAAAKGCGTGGAAGTGGTGGTGCCTATGAAATAAGCACGCGTTAGTAACCGTTAGTAGGCTACATGATAAGACAGTGATCGTTGTTATTTTGATGCTGTGAAACTAAATGAAACACCAGCATATTCCCTATTAGTTTGAAACTAATTTTAATTTTGTGAGTAAACGAGAGCACCGCAGTTTTAAAACATAGAATCACAAAACTTACCGACGCCGTATTTCTCGTGTTCTGTAGGTATCCACATATTTACGGTTGGTACATTGAAGTAATTTGTGAGAACAGCAGCTCAATGGAGATATTTCGAGCTGTATCACGCATTCTAGGCTATTGAATTCCTTTCCTCCGCTCTGAAGTCATTGTTCAGATTGCAGGGGAGAGAGTGGCTACTGTATCTTCATAGTGGATTGAGACGGAGAAGGATTGTGGGGCATGTAGTAAAAACGAATGACGTAAACAAACTGAGAGAAAAAAAGGACTCAGAGTCCCACAAAGCCATACTGAATACATGGATGAAATAGAGGACCACAGTATTAGTCATAATACCCATAAAACCTAGCAGTCAAACAGGGAAATGGTTCCAATCGTTTTTTCCACCATTCATTTTTCCCATAGGGGATTTTAGTGTGTGTTCGTAAATTCCCTCTGGCTATCTACTCTGATTTCAGAGCACTCTTGTCTGTGTGCCAGAGCGCAGAATAACTGATGAATTTAAAAAAAGCTCAACACCCGTTGAATATGGCCGGTGTCAGCAAACGTTGGCAAAAAAGCTTCATTAAATTGTTGCTAGCAGCACAGTTACAGTCACCAACTGTTACAATCACCAATGGATAACATGAAAACAGCCTAACCAGCTCTGCTAGGGCGAGTAAAATGGTCAGAGTGAGGTGTTCTTTCATTTATGTCTGGAAGTAGCTAGCAAGCTAGCCAACTTTAGCCAGTTAGCTTGGGTACTTGACTGCCGTTGTGAGGTCAGAACGCTTTGAATATATACGAATGACAATCTGACAACACTCTGAATTTACGAACGCCCAGAGCACACTAATGTTAGCTAAATGTATTAATTGATACATTGGCTAAATATCTTTAAATTCACAATTCTGTGGAATGTCTTGTGCAAGTTTTAAATGGACACAGTACTTGTTATCAAAGGTGTTAGCTAGAGATGACATGCAGGGATTTGTAATTTTGCATGATGTCTACTGTGATGCTAATTATCATTTTCAAATCTGAGAGTAAATAGAGCCAAATATATTGATAAAAGTCACCTTGTCCAAGAGAGAATTACATGGTTATCAAAACGTCACACTAGGGRAAGCCTACACGAAACACAGCCCTTATTTTAAGTGTTTCTAAAATCCCCTAAAAATGAATGGTGGAACAACGATTGGAACCATCACCCTGTTTGACCGCTAGGTTTTATGGGTATTATGACACCTCCAGTGTGGTTCTCTATGAATACATACATACATGAGCTATGGATTACTGCCTTGTCATTGACAGATAGACAGACAGTCAGAGAGAGTGAGAGAGAGATAAATTATTTTTACACATAGCCTATAAATCCAATATGAAATTGCACGCCTTGTCAAAGTGTTGCCTACCATGTCTCACGGTCATTGGAGATGGTATGTAGGCCTATAGGCAGAGGAAACAAGATTATATCATATAGTTGCAGGTGTAGGGAGTAATCATTTACAACTGCATTCATGTTCAAAAGCAGTTTTCTTTTCTTTTTCACAAAATACACTTTGGCTCAGTGTCACTTTGCACTTCACTTGTAGAAAAATTAATTGGCTCAAACTTAACGTTATGTATGTCTCTTCCCGCACCCCTTCTCATCCCAACAACTGAAACCAACTGATTGAAATACACTCTGTGTCTAGAAGCCCGCTATAGTGGATTTAAAAAAATGTATATTACTAACAAGAGTGGCGCAGCGGTCTAAGGTATCTCAGTGCTCGAGGCGTCACTACAGACCCTGGTTCGATTCTAGGCTGTAACACAACCGGCCGTGATTGGGAGTCCCATAGGGAGGCGCACAATCGGCCCAGCGTTGACCGGGTTTGGCCGGAGTAGGCCGTCYTTGTAAATAAGAATTTGTTCTTAACTGACTTACCTAGTTAAATAAAGGTCAAATAAATAAATGAACAGAATAAACATATTTTGGCCAACGGATCTGTGGAATAAGTTTAGAGGGTGTAATACAACACAATGTAACATTATGAAAGTACAAATTAGACCCTTTATCAGATGATCTTGTGGATACCATTTTTATATCTCTGAGTGCAGTTAACCCTGGGCAACATGGGCTTGGAAGGCTCACAGGGATATTGATATCCACAGAACTCCACCAATTATCACATTTTTCAACTCAATACTTCTTGTATTCCCCAATTATTTTTAGCATAAATGCACTCTAATGTAAGCTTTAAAACTCCAAAGTTTTCTCTCAACATCATGGCAAAATGTTTAGATGTGCTTTAAAATGTTATTTCCCAGGGCCCAAGACTTGGTTCATACTGACATGCACTGCCATAGTCATAACTCGAGTTATGTTKTGATTATGAGGGGGTCCCTGAGGAATTTGCTGTCACAAAAGGGGTCCCAAAAGTTTGAGAACCCCTGGTCTAAGGTTGGTCTAACCATACCATGACGTATAGATGAAAAACAAATACATAAGTCAATTATAGAATCTCTATGGGTCTAACAATACGACAGTGATATTGCTAAGGGATCCCAAGTGGTGTGGGCACCATGGTGTTTCAGATTCAGAGGTTGCTCATTGACTACAGATGGTGTACGTGTTGGCCGACATAACCCATATTTCACATGCCAGGCATGGAAGGGAAGGCTGTAGTAGGGCATGCAGTTGAGTCCTCATACAGGTCTTCTGCTGCTGGGGTGAGCACACAAATAATGCATGAGTGTGTTGAGGACTGCAAGGCAGGCACTCCATTATTCAGCCAAGAGTTCGAGGCACTGTTGGGTTTGTAGCTCACATGATGCCMGGAATGAACTACTCTGTCATACAGTCAATCTGTATGATTTTATAGCTCTCTGCTCCTAATCTCACCCAGCTATCCTCCTTCCCTCCAACTCTGTTTCAGTTCAGTTCAGAGGCAGTGCCACCCCTTTCAAAAGCCTCTAATAGTAATTCCAGCTTTGAGCTGTGTAGTTTGCTTCTCTTTGCCACTGAAACCATAGATGTTATTTATTAAACATCTGCCCAGAAGCTTCCTCACTCATACTCTGTTCTACTGTGAAGCTGTGGGTTGGTTGGTTACCATTTATGGACCTAGCTTCTCACACCTTCACCCCACTGCTGTAAATACAATTGTGTTGAGCACACATATGGGTGGTTGAGCTAGCTGGCTGGGTTTAGACTACAGTTTATACAGTGTCTCCGCCATGTTACAAGTCGTTCACCCTACACCCCATCGTGGTCTCGGCCATGTCTCGATGGTGCATGGAGAGATGGTCTCACGGAACACTCCATCTGAGATGAATTAATCATAAGAGGAGACTAGAGGCAAAGTTTATTTTATTTTATTGTAGATGTATTCCTTCCTCCCTCCCTGTGGAGAAAAGAGATCTGAGCGTGTAGTGCCCTTTCATTAAGGGTCGGAAACTTAAATCTAGTCGATTCCAGTACGTAGTTCTATCTCGGGTCAACCAGGGAGAAGTAATACCATGAATAAAAATGAGTGAAGACATTTAGAAGTTGTTGACTATTTATTTATAACAGGTGATTTATAACGGATCAATAATGCCTTTGGTATTTTTCAGCATATGCATATATAATGCATCTCCGGTTTTTATCGAAGCATCAAGTCTCACAAGGACATAGTGTGTCCTCTACCACTGTGAGTATCCCATGTGACTGAGTAAAGCCCATGCTCTTTGAAGAGGCGAGATGGAGAGACCACAGAGGGATAAAGGAGAGAGATGGATAGAACACCACCACGGGGATAGGAATGGTAAAGAAAAATATAGATCAACAGAGAAGCGAGGATGGACAGAGAGAGTAAAACGGATGCAGAGAACACCAACAGYGAGAAAGGTCAGTCAGGTTACAGTGTTTTCCACTGATCACGCGGTTGTGTGGATTATAACCGAGATGACACTGCAGGCTCACAGTGTCCTAGTCCCAGCTTGGTGCCATATGGTCCCTGGAAAGACACACTTACTGTACATAGTTTGAATACTTCACATAGGGTGAGACTGAGAGAGAGAGAGATGGAGAGAGAGTGAGAGGATGTCTGAGGCTGAACCACACTAGACAGACCCAGTAACCCAGATAGAACTCAGCGCTTCGTTTCCGCCAATCACCCACCATCGCTTTTRATCTACAATTCATACAACAAGAAGAGCCATTTGCTCTGTCTGAGAGGAGAGAAGAAGAATGAACAGGAGAGGAGAGGGAAAGAAAGGAGAGGAAAGGAAAGTGATGAAGATAAATGTGTTTCTACTATTCTAGAATTATTCTCTATTCTACTCTATTTTTCATACTACTTCTACGTTCATACTTCTATTCATTACTTCCGCAGAGACCATACCATTTGTACTCTACCGTGCGTTTGTGGAGACAGGCTATGGCCAGTGATACATATTTAATGGCACCAAACCTTTCAAGTCTCCTTCTCTCCCCAGGAGTGTCCTTCTCATGTCCTTCCCTTTCTCCTAGAGAATTCCTTCAGGCATCATAACAGTCACCTTGCTTGTTAATTCAGCCAAATTAAGCTGCTCGGTGTTCATTGACTTTGTCGTTGCTGGCTTGTTGAGTTAAGTAATAGTACTTCTGGAAATCACAAGAGAGTAGTACTCTATCTGTATTACAGCAGTTCTGCCTTTCATTTTATTACATCATGCTGTGTTGGTCTGCCAAGGATATCATACTGTATGTCCTACTGTAACAAACTAACAGTTGGCAATTTCCTTTTTCCGACCACAGGATAGAAATGTCTAAATATATCTCATAAAAAGAGCCCATTTATGATTTATGTTGTGCATGTCGAGATCTTGGGACTWTAAAGTTCTATCTGCAAAAAGAGGATTCTGAGATAATTGGCTTTAATGTTCCGAACCCTCATTGSTTTGAACGGTGTCAGCAATTTCTATCTTGTATTCTTTTTAATATACTGTAACAACATGAAGTGAGTACTATATAGTACTGTACAGGTAGAGAACATTGAACAGAACAAGGCTATGTCAAAAACAACATTTTGACAAAAATGCAGATGTAACCATATAGTCCCACGCTCTCGATGTACGTATCTGACCTTTCTAAGCAACATGAAAACAGCGCCACAGTAAGAGGGTTAAATAGAGGCTATACCTATTCTCGTGCTGAAMGATATTTATGAAGGACATTCATCTGAAAATTATAGCCTTAGTTTTGGCCTTAATTGTACTGAGAAGGCTGGCTGTATTACTGTACCTAGACAGCACATCACATTACAGCATTGTCACATATAGCCTATAAGGATTAGCCAGTCTGCTCTGTAGAAGTAATACCTGCTTAAACCATAATCCTCCAGAAAATACCCATTAATACAGCGCCTTCAGAAACTATTTAAACCCCTTGACTTTTCCCACGTTTTGTTGTGTTACAACCTGAATTTTAAATGAATTAAATTGAGATGTTTTGTCACTGGCCTACACACAATACTCCACAATGTCAAAGTGGAATTATGTTTTTTTTTTTATATATTTACAAATGAAAAGCTGAAATGTCTTGATTCAATAAGTATTCAACCCCTTTGTTATGGCAAGGCGAAACAAGTTTAGGAGTACAAATGTGCTCAACAAGTCACATAATATGTTGCATGCACTCACTCTGTATGAAATAACATGTGTTTTACCTCATCTATGTACCCCACAAGTACAATTATCTCTAAGGTCCCTCAGTCAAGCAGTAGAGATTAGAGATAAAAGAGATTCAACCACAAACTCCAGGGAGGTTTACAAATGCCTCGCAAAGAAGGGCACCTGACATTGAATATCTCTTTGAGCATGGTGAAGTTATTAATTACACTTTGGATGGTGTATCAATACACCCAGTCACTACAGAGATACAGGCATCCTTCCTAACTCAGTTGCCGGAGAGGAAGGAAACCGCTCAGGGATTTCACCATGGGGCCAACMGTGATTTTAAAACAGTTACAGAGTTTAATGGCTGTGACAGGAGAAAACTGAGGATGGAACAACAACATTGTAGTTACATCACAATACTAACCTAATTGACAGATTGAAAAGAAGGAAGCTGGTACAGAACACAATATTCCAAAGCACTAAAGTAATACTGCAAAATATGTGTCTTGGATGTATCCTGAATACAAAGAGTTATGTTTGGGGCAATTCTAATACAACACATTACTGAGTACCACTCTCAATATTTATCAGGAATCAAGGTAAGATGCAGACCGTGTCAAAGTAACAATGTTTATTACAGCAACAGGGACAAAGGAACAGGACGACAGGCAGGCTCAGGGTCAGGTCAGGCAGAGATTGGTAATACAGAGGTGGGGCAAAGGTACAGGTCGGCAGGCAGGCCCACGGTCAGGCAGAGTGGTCAGGTGGGTGGGTACAGGGTCAGGACAGGCATGGGTCAAAAACCAGGAGGACGAGAAAAGAGAGACCGGGGAAAAGCATGGGCTGACACAAAAACACTGGTTGGCTTGACAAACAAGACGAACTGGCAACAGACAAACAGAGAACACAGGTATAAATAACACAGGGGGTAATGGGGAGATGGGCGACACCTGGAGGTGGGTGGAGACAATCACAAAGACAGGTGAAACAGATCAGGGTGTGACAATATTTGCAAGCATAGTGGTAGCTGCATCATGTTAAGGGTATGCTTGTAAACGTTAAGGACTGGGTAGTTTTTCAGGATAAAAACGAAATGGAATGGAGCTGTACACTCTGTAATCGCTGCCAAAGGTTCTCCTACATAGTATTGATACTTTTCACTTTMTCATTATGGGGTATTGTGAAGATGGGTGACATAGAAATTCCAGGCTGTAACACAACAAGACGTGCAATCAGTCAAGGAGTATGAATACTTTCTGAAGGCACTGTGTGTCTTCATATGGGTGCACACATCACAATGCTATCCAGACCTAGGCTGCATCTGAAATGGCACCCTATTCCCTWTAATAGTGCACTACTTTTAACCTGAACCCTATCAGAATAGGGTGCCATGTCAGATGCAGTGCTACTGTATRCCCCCTTCATTTACCAACTGGATCATAGAAGCCAACGCATAGCTGAGATTAGGCCACACCACAGCTTGAAATTGAATCAGGTAGTGTAAAAGCGTGTGTGAGTGTGAGATAAGCTTACAGCCAGTCAACATTTCTGCCCATCACATTTATGCGCACGCGATCAAAGATATTGACAACAGAGTGTGCCTCCGCAGATCTGAGCAGATGTAGGAGAGACGTCAGCTTCAGTCTTTTTTCTCCCCTCAGATGCGGCCTACACTTCAGAACAACATCTCCTGTAGGTAAAAATACAGCTTCCACATCTCCCGCCTCGAGACGGTAAACGTTAAAATGGAATGCACCAAGGATGTTTCCCTTTTCTTTCACTGACTTGATATTTACAAAGAACGAAGATTCAAAAGGAAACACGATTAGGTTTCTGGTGGTGCTGTTGGAATTTAATTTTGTCACTTGAATTCCCGGCATCCTGTCTGAATCAAACGACTGAAAATGCAGGTGTTTCTTGTCTTATCTCGTTCACACGTTTCTCTGATTCGCTGGAACCGTTTACCATCAAAACCCTGTAGTTGTGAGTGAGCAAAGGAGAGGAGAGGAGGGATTCAGATCCAATTATTTCCCCCTGTGCGCTAACACGTTTCCAGCTGCCGCTTCTTTCACCAGAGCTAGGCTTTAGGGCTGAGCTGAGGCGTGTTACACTGTGTGTGTGTGTGTGTGTGTGTGTGTGTGTGTGTGTGTGTGTGTGTGTGTGTGTGTGTGTGTGTGTGTGTGTGTGTGTGTGTGTGTGTGTGTGTGTGTGTGTGTGTGTGTGTGTGTGTGTGTGGGTGTGTTTGGTTTGCTTGTAATCCTGTCTGCAGTGACAAATTCTCATTTCACTGCACGAAGCTTCCCTGGAGCCCTATAACGCAGAGATTAGCACTGGAATGTGTCTACTGTCCCTCTCTACTCACTCCCACTGCGTCCCGTTACCCACACACAAGTGGGTAGAGTCTCTGAGCCTACGAGATGCTCATAGTCCATGTGTGAGCACTGAACAGTCTGACTAAATGCTTCTGAGAATCTACAGGAGTAGCCTACACAGGCCTGTCTACCTTTTTGTAGTTTGGCCACCCTGGCGTTTTGATATGGTACGGTGCATTTGGTGCGGAAAACGAATAAACAGTTTTTCTCTGAGAATGGATTATTAGTTGTCTGGTATACCAGATTGACAGTATCAGTGTGAGTTCCTAGCTCGGCGGGCTGTGCCTGTGACTGTGTGTCTGTGACTAAGAGCTGCTGTCATATCGAGCCTCCATATCTCCCTGCTGTTATAGGCTCAGTGGGAGAAATATCCAGGCGCATCCGAAATAGCACCCTATTCCCTATGTAGTGCACTACTTTTCACCAGAGTCCTATGGGCCCTGTTCACTACATAGGAATAGGGTGCAAGTTTGGATTGTTCTATATAGGTGCAGAGCCACCTGGAGCACCATGCCACCTGCAGTCTCCAGTCCCCTTTCACACACACACACACCACACACACACAACACACAACACACACACACACACCACACACACACACACAACACACCACACACACACACACACACACACACACACACACACACACACACACACACACTTGCTGAGCCAGATGGCTGTCATAAAAAGAATTACTACTGGTTCTGTCTGTTTTGTCTGTTGAAAGTATTCCCAGCCCAGTCAACCTGACCCTCCACACCCAACCAGCCCCAGCCTGTCCCTATTGTTACCCCACACACACACACACACACACACACAACACACACACACCACACACACACAACACACACACACAACACACACACACACATACAGACGCTGAAAGACTGACACGCATGCACACATTCACGCAACACACACAACACACACACAACACACCACACACACACACACACACACACACCACACACACACACACACACACCACACACACACACACACACACACACACACACACACACACACACACACAGACACACCACACACAGAAACAAACACACACATAGTGAGACTCCTGTAATTGGCCTCAGTAGACAGTGAACTTAGTCATATCTGTGCGTCTGAGGCTGGTGATGTACAGCACACTCATAATGTTATTTTGTCATTTTGTGGGATTGTGATGTGTATCTCACTGACTGGTGGTTAGTGGGTGTTGGTGTGAAAAACAGTCGGTCCTACTGACTAAAGCTCTGCCCACAAGACCTACACAAAAAAAAACGCTGGGTTGGGTCCACCCCAATTTGGGTAATTATTGGACAGAACACAACTTGGGTTGTTAAAACAGACACAGTCATGGTCACATGCATGATCTGACAAATGTTACACTCCCTGAATTGCAGATGACTATCCACAATTCTTTGCTGAGATGTTAAAACAGCCATTCATTTATTTAAGTTGGTTTGTTGATGCTGGGTTATTGAGCGATGATCCACTGGGTCAGAGCAGAAGACTGGAGGCGTGGCTGAGTAGGGGTGTGGCTTTCAGATAGTTCTTTTTGGCCACACGTGAGAGTAAATGCAATTCTGCTTAATCTTTTCTGTTGTATTGTCAAYCACATGTTACGGTTGAGCACTGACACTTTGGTAACTTTAATAAGGCTTACAAAAGAGTATGAGTTCCTTAAATGCATTTGCATATCCCAACGTTTCTGATAGTTACTACTTATTTGTTATTATATTTTAATAATAGTGTTATAAATGTTGTATTAAAATATGTAATGTGCTAAAATATTTAAGGGAAATATACATTTGCAGTGTACAAACTTAACATGATGAACATGGAGGACATTTACTCTCACGGGTGGCTAAATATAATTATCTGAAAGCCCCCAATAGGCCACACCTTTGGATTACCAAAACATGTGTTAATTTAACCATCAGTTTAGCTTTTATTCACTTTCATGCTGGGTTGACACAGCAAATGGGTATTTAAAAAAAAATGTTTTCAAGGTTCAAATTTTTATGTGAAGTATATGCACAAGTAAAGTGAAATGCCTTTCTCGCAAGCTCTAAACCTAACAATGCAGTAAGCAATAACAATGTAATACCAGAAATAACACAACGTAGAACAAAAACACACGAGGAATAGAAATAAGAAGAACACAAGAAGAGTTATGTGAGTGTAAATGTATGTGKATATTATGTGTGTGTGAGCAAATTATGGAGTGAGTGTTTGTGTGTGTGTTGGAGTGTCAGTGTGCATGAGTGTGTATGGCCCTGTGAGTGTGCATAGAGACCACTTAAAATTTCCCTTCAATATTTTTCCACATTACATAGTTTAATATACAATTACAACATTTTATAACAATGTGGTAACTATCCCAACATGGGGATATGCATAGCCACATGAGGAACTCAACTTGTGTACGCCTAATTAAACTACAAAAGTGTCAGTGCTCAATCTTAACGTGTGTTGACAAGACAATAGAACAGGAATTACATTTACTCTCTTGGTGGCCAAAAATAACTATCTGAAAGCCACGCCCCTACTAAGCCAAGCCTCCTGCCTTCTGATCTGACCCGGTGGATCATAGCTCATAAACCCAATTACAGTAAGTGACCCAACTGGCTGGGTCATAAATAACCCAACGTGGGTTCTTTTTACCAAGCACTAAGTTATTTTTAACCCAGCATTATCTAGACACAGACATAGTGGTGATTACACTGGTAGCTGGTACCACAGGGCAAACAAACACATTACTTTCTGTCTCTCTGATATAAGCCTTGATGCACAGATGCATGGTATAATTAGTGTGTGTGTGTGTGTGTGTGTGTGTGTGTGTGTGTGTGTGTGTGTGTGTGTGTGTGTGTGTGTGTGTGTGTGTGTGTGTGTGTGTGTGTGTGTGTGTGTGTGTGTGTGTGTGTGTGTGTGTGTGTGTGTGTGTTGGCGGCATGTGTGCTGTGTATTTAGAGTGTGTATATATGGCCTAATGCCCTACAGTAAATACATGCTGCTCACACCTTTAATTGTAGCATGTAACACCTAGCGTTTCCTAGCACATGCATGCACTGTCCTTGCCCTGACGATTTGAAATGAGATGCATCACAGTCACACTGATATAATCCGATTGAAATATACCGGTAGTAAAAAGCTGTACACTGGTCAGAGAAACAACACATGTTGCATTGTGATCTAAATGTAGAACCGAGGCAAATAACACATTCTGCATTGTCTATCAATATCTGAATATATTGTCGAACAATATACAGTGCCTTCAGAAGGTATTCATAGCCCTTGACTTATTTAGCATTTTCTTGTGTTACAGCCTGAATTCGAAATGGAAGAAATATTTAGGTTTTCTTGCCCTTCCACACAGAATACCCCATAATGACAAAGTGAGAACAAAATATCTTATTTTCATAGGTATTCACACGCCTGAGTCAATTTTTATAGAAGCACCTTTGGCAGTGATTACAGCTCTGAGTCTTTCTGGGTAAGTCTCCAACAGCTTTCCACACCTGGATTGTGCAACATTTGCCCATTATTGTTTTCAAAATCTTCAAGCTCTGTGAAATTGGTTGTTGATCATTGCTAGACAACCCTTTTCAGGTCTTGCCATAGATTTGAGTAGATTTAAGTTAAAACGGTAACTCGCCCACTCAGGAACATTCACTGTCTTCTTCCTAAGCAACTCTAGTGTGGATTTGCCCTTGTGTTTAAGGTTATTGTCCTGCTGAAAGGTGAATTCATCTCCCAGTGTCTGGTGGAAAGCTGACTGAAGCAAGTTTTCCTCTAGGATTTTGCCTGTGCTTAGCTCCATTCCGTTTCTTTTTTWAAAATCTGTCAATCAGGTCAGTATTGTGGAGTGACTACAATGTGGTTGATCCTTCCTCAGTTTTCTCCTATCACAGCCATTAAACTCTGTAACTCTTTGAAAGTCACCATTGACCTCATGGTGAAATCCCTGAGTGGTTTTCTTACACCCAGACACCTATATCTACTTAGTGACTGGGTGTATTGATACACCATCGAAAGTATAATTAATTACTTCACCATGCTCAAAGGGATATTCAYTGTTTGCTTTTTCAGTTTTTTCCCCATCTACCAATAGGTGTCCGTCTTTGTGATGCATTGGAAAACCTCCCTAGTCTTTGTGGTTGAATCTGTGTTTGAAATGCACTTCTCGACTGAGGAACCTTACAGATAATTGTATGTGTGGGGGACAGAGATGAGATAGTAATTGGAAAATCATGTTAAACTGTGATAATGTGCGTCTAGGTGGTAGGTGTAGGAGTCAGGCGCAGGAGAGCAGGGATGTCTGAGAAGCGTGTTTTAATAAGAAAGCCCACCAACACAGGAATGGCACAATCGAAAAGGTACAACGCCCTCGACAACAGAGAACCCGTACAAACGCACGGAGGAACAAACAAAGTTCCGACACTCATACACTTAAGAATCTGTGAAAACAAATAACGGTATAATCTAACCGAGCACATCACAATAAAAGACTAATCCCGCACAAACTTAGGCAGGCAACAGGTTACAATTATACACACAGTGTAACGATCTTCGTTGYGAGAAAGAGAGGAGGACCAAAGCGCAGCGTGGTAAGTGTTCATGATGAATATTTAATGGAACKAAACTGAACACTGAAATACAAAACAATAAAGTGAACGAACTAAAACCGAAACAGTTCCGTGTGGAACACACAGACACGGAAGACAACCACCCACAAAACACAATAGAAAACAACCTCCCTAAATATGGTTCCCAATCAGAGACAACGACAAACACCTGCCTCTGATTGAGAACCATATCAGGCCAAACGAAAAACCCAACATAGAAAGACAAACATAGATAACCCACCCAACCCAAATTAACGCAAATGAAACCAGGTGTGAAAAAGAACCAAAGACAAAACAAACAGAAAATGAAAAAGGGATCGGTGATGYCTAGTAGACCGGCGATGCCGACCGCCGAGCACCGCCCGAACAGGGAGAGGAGCTACCTTCGGTAGAAGTCGTGACATAAACACTATTATTGCACACAGAGTGAGTCCCATGCAACTCTCTATGTGACTTGTTGACAGTGGTGGAAAAAGTATCCAATTGTCATACTTGAGTACTACAAGATGGCGCCGGAGAAGAAGGCTGACYTTTTACTTGTTCCTATCCAATTGTGTTTTTTGTTTGTTTCTTTGCATTGTTTGTAACTTATTTTTTAACTTATTTTGTACATAATGTTGCTGCTACCGTCTCTTATGACCGAAAATAACTTCTGGACATCAGAACTGCGATTACTCTTCACGGACTGGCAGAGTCCGACGAGCCCGACGTGAATGACATACTGCTTTCCCGGGAAAAGGCCCAGATCCCTATCATTTGCGTGAAGAGGAGGCGGAGAAAAAGGGGCCAGAGGTGGCAGCCGCCTTCTGAGATTTTGAGAAACGCCTTCCATTCTGCTAGCAAACGTGTAATCTTTGCAAAATAAAATCGATGACCTACGCGAAAGATCAAAKTACCAATGGGACATTCACAAACTGTAATGTCTTATGATTCACGGAGTTGTGGCTGAACGACYACATTATCAACATACAGCTGGCCGGTTATACACTGTATCTGCAGGATAGAACAGCGGCGTCTGGTAAGACAAAGGGCGGCGGACTGTGTATTTCTGTCAATAACAGCGGGTGCACGATATCTAAGGAAGTCTCAAGGTTTTGCTCGCCTGAGGTAGAGTATCTCATGATAAGCTGTAGACCACACTATCTACCTAGAGAAGAAGAGCTAGGTTATCAGTCAAGAAACGCTCACGAAGGATGAATAATAACTGTTGTCCGTACTGTGGAGGGGCAGGA
This sequence comes from Salvelinus sp. IW2-2015, assembly GCF_002910315.2. Taxonomy (NCBI): domain Eukaryota; kingdom Metazoa; phylum Chordata; class Actinopteri; order Salmoniformes; family Salmonidae; genus Salvelinus; species Salvelinus sp. IW2-2015. The sequence continues at coordinate 4,737,082 of NC_036864.1, forward strand.
TATTTTATAGCTACCTGCCCTACTAGGAAACCCTTGTCTCTAGTGGGTACCAGTACTATGGTGAGTCAGACTGGGAGTTCCCTAATTCCCATCACCCGTACGCCCCTTTTTGCTCTTGTGCTGTGGGGGGATCAATCTAAGTCTCTCCGAGTGCTCATTGGCTCTGGGGCTGATGAAAATGTTATGGATGCAACGATAGCTTCGGAGCTTGGCATTCCCACTCAGCCTCTCTCTGTGCCCATGGATGCTAGTGCACTGGATGGCCGCTCTATAGGGGAAATCACCCATAGAACTGTACCCGTTCAATTACGGGTTTCTGGTAACCACAGTGAYKCAACACAGTTCCTCCTCATTGCATCTCRCCATGTTCCGGTTGCTTGAAATTTTCCTGGCTTCAAAAGCACAATCCAATGACTGATTGGACCACAAGCTCTATCCTGGGTTGGAGCKCATTTTGCCATTCCCACTGCCTTCAAGCAGCCCAGCCTTCCTCTAGTCATCTTTCTCTGGATTTTAGCAAGACTGTGGATGTCTCTGCTATCCCCTCAGAATACCATGACCTCCTGGAAATGTTCAGTAAGGCACGTGCTACTTCCCTTCGACCYRACCATCCTTATGATTGWGCCATTGATCTGCTCCCAGGCACTACACCACCTCGGGGTTGATTGTATTCTCTGTCTGAACCAGAGACCAAAGCTATGGAGGAGTACATAGAGGAGTCTCTGGCCACAGGGGCCGTCCGTCCATCTGCATCTCCTGCCGGCGTAGGGTTTTTCTTTGTGGAGYWGAAGGACATGACCCTGCGTCRGTGCATTGACTACCAGGGACTTAATGACATTACTGTCAAGAATCGTTAACCCCTACCTCTCCTCTCCTCAGCATTTGAACCTCTCCAAGGGGCCTACATATTTTACAAGTTGGACCTTCYAAAMYCCTACCACCTGGTTCGGATACGTGAGGGGGAGGAGTGGAAGACAGCCTTCAACACAGCCGGTGGACATTATGAGTACCAGGTCATGCCATTTGGACTCACAACGCCCCGCTGTTTTCCAGGCTTTGGTCAATGATGTGCTTTGGGACATGCTAAACCGGATTGTGTTTGTGTACCTTGACGACATCCTGTTTTTTTCCCGATCTGCACAAGAACATGTTCTTCATGTCAGACAGGTCCTTCAGCGTCTCCTGGAGAACGAACTGTTCATGAAAGCCGAGAAGTGTGAGTTCCACCGCTCTACAATCACCTTTCTGGGATCTGTCAATGCTGAGGGCAATGTTCAGATGGATCCTGGAAAYGTGAAAGCAGTGGTGGATTGGCCTCAACCAATGACCAGGGTGCAGTTGCCACGGTTTCTTGGGTTTGCAAACTTCTACCGCCGTTTCATTTGGGACTACAGCACCCTGGTGACCCCCCTCTCGGCACTGACCTCTCCAAAGGTACCGCTCAAATGGTCTCCAGCTGTCGACAAAGCCTTTGTGGACCTGAAGCATTGGTTCACAACCGCACCCATCCTCATCCATCCGGACCCCTCGCGTCAATTTGTGGGGGTAGTGGATGCTTCGGATGTTGGAGTGGGGGCCATCTTGTCCCAYCGATCTGCCCAGGACCAGAAGCTTCATCCCTGTGCCTTCCTGTCCCATCGTCTCAATCCTGCTGAAAGGAACTACAATGTTGGCAACCAGAACTCCTAMCGGTGAAGATGGCATTGGAAGAGTGGAGGCACTTGCTGGAAGGAGCAGAACAGCCATTCRTGGTCTGGACCGACCATAAAAACCTGGAATATCTCCGTACAGCCAAGCACCTCAACTTCAGGCAGGCCCGGTGGGCCCTCCGGTTCACCAGATTTAACTTCACCATCTCCTACTGCCCAGGGTCTAAGAATGTGTAGGCTGATGCCCTCTCCCGCATTTACATTCCCTCTACCACACCCTCAACCTCTGAAACCATTCTCCCTACCTCATGCCTTGCTGCCACTGTGGATTGGGGTATTGAGAACCTGGTCCACGAGGCACAATGCTCTCAGCCTGGACCTGAAGGGGGCCCGGCTAACCGATTGTTTGTCCGTAATCCAGTCCGGTCCCTGGTCCTGGAATGGGCTCATTCCTCCTAGCTGACCTGTCATCCAGGGTCCCATCATACACTAGCCTTCCTCCGACAATGTTTCTGGTGGCCCACAATGATTCCTGACGTCTCTGCCTTCGTCGCCGCATGCACAGTGTGTGCTCAGAACAAGACTCCACGGCAAGCTCCTTCTGGCCTCCTTCAGTCACTACCGGTCCCTCATCGTCCCTGGTCTCATTTATCTCTGGACTTTGTCKCTGGGCTCCCTTCGTCTGATGGCAACACTGTCATTCTGACGGTAGTCGATCGCTTCTCCAAGGTCGCCCATTTCATCCCTCTCCCCAAACTAKKTTCTGCCAAGTAGATGGCCCAGCTTATGGTGCAGCATGTCTTCCGAATCCATGGACTCCCGGTAGACATGGTCTCCGATCGGGGTCCTCAGTTCTCGTCTCAGTTCTGGAAGGCATTCTGCACRCTTATTGGGGCGTCGGCCAGCCTGTCATCCGGATTCCATCCCCAAACTAACGATCAGTCGGAGCGAGACTGACCAAGACCTGGAGAACACCTGAAGGTGCCTGGTCTCAACCAACCCCACTATCTGGAGCCGTCAACTGGTCCGGGTGGAGTATGCCCGGAACACTCTTCCCAGTTCTTCCACGGGACTCTCCCCTTTCGAGTGCTCCATGGGGTATCAGCCTCCACTCTTCCCTGAACAAGAGCAGGAGGTCAACATATACTCGGCCCAGATGTTTGTCCGCCGCTGTRGACGTACCTGGAGAAGAGCCAGGGTGGCTATTCTCAAGACCATCTCCAGGGATCCTCGARAAGCGGACTGTCGCCGGACCCCACCTCCCGCTACCGCATTGGGCAGGGGGTATGAATCTCATACACAGAATCTGCCCCTTCGCATAGAGTCCCGCAAGCTGTCTCCCCGGTTCATTTGTCCTTTTCCCATCTCCAGAGTCCTGAGTTCCACTGCTGTCTGTTTTGTGTTACCCCATACCCTCCGTATTCACCCTACCTTCCATGTGTCTAGGATTAAGCTTGTGTCTCACTGTCCTTTGTCTTCTGTCTCCAGGCCCATCCATCCCCCCTGGGTTATCGGTGGCCAACCAGCGTATACGGTCAGACGCTTCCTGAAGGTTTGACCACGGGGCAGGGATTTCCATTATCTGGTTGACTGGGAGGGTTATGGCCCYGAGGAGAGGTGCTGGGTCCCTGCTAAAGACATCTTGGACCCGGCACTCATCGCCGATTTCCACCGCCGACACCCCGTCAGCCAGGTATGCGCCCAGGTAGGACACCAAGTGGCGTCCCTAGGGGGGATACTGTTACGCCCTGATCTGTTTCACCTGTTCCTTTGTTTGTCTCCACCCCCTCCAGGTGTCGCTTATTTTCCCCAGTGTATTTATCCCTGTGTTTCCTGTCTCTCTGTGCCAGCATGTATGTTTAGTCAAGTCAACCAGTGTGTTTTTCCCGTACTCATTTTGCTATTCTCCTTTTTCTAGTCCTCCCCGTTTTGACCCTTGCCTGTTTCTGGACTCTGTACCCACCTGCCTGACCATTCTGCCTACCTTGACCATGAGCCTGTCTGCCACTCTGTACCTCCTGGACTCTAATCTGGTTTTGACCTTCTTGCCTACCCCTTTTGGATTATTAAACATTGTAAAACTCCAACCATCTGCCTCCTGTGTCTGCATCTGGGTCTCGCCTTGTGCCTTGATATAGTGCCTTCAAAGCTCATCAATAAGCTAAGGACCCTGGGACTAAACACCTCCCTCTGCAACTGGATCATGGACTTCCTGACGGGCTGCTCCCAGGTGGTGAGGGTAGATAACAATACATCCGCCACGCTGATCCTCAGCACAGAGGCCCCTCAAGGGTGCGTGCTCAGTCCCCTCCTGTAATCCCTGTTCACTCATGACTGCACGGCCAGGCACGACTCCAACACCACCGTTAAGTATGCCGATGACGGCCTCCCGGGTGGCACAGTGGTCTAGGGCACTGCATCGCAGCGCTAGCTGTGCCACCAGAGTCTCTGGGTTCGCGCCCAGGCTCTGTCGCAGCCGGCCGCGACTGGGAGGTCCGTGGGGCGACGCACAATTGGCCTAGCGTCATCCGGGTTACGGAGGGTTTGGCCGGTAGGGATATCCTTGTCTCATCGCGCTCCAGCAACTCCTGTGGCGGGCCGGGCGCAGTACGCGCTAACRAAGGGGGCCAGGTGCACGGTGTTTCCTCCGACACATTGGTGCGGCTGGCTTCCGGGTTGGAGGCACGCTGTGTTAAGAAGCAGTGCGGCTTGGTTGGGTTGTGTTTCGGAGGACGCATGGCTTTCGACCTTCGTCTCTCCCGAGCCCGTATGGGAGTTGTAGCGATGAGACAAGATAGTAATTACTAGCGATTGGATACCACGAAATTGGGGAGAAAAGGGGGTAAAATTTATTTTTAAAAAGTAAAATAAATAAAATAAAATAAAAGTATCCCGATGACATCGGTGGTAGGCCTGATCACCGACAACAATGAGACAGCCTATAGGTCAGAGACCTTGCCGGGTGGTGCCAGGACAACAACCTCTCCCTCAACGTGATCAAGACAAAAGAGATGATTGTGGACTACAGGAAAAAATAGGACCGAGCATGTCCCCATTCTCATCGACGGGCTGTAGTGGAGCAGGTTGAGAGCTTCAAGTTCATTGATGTCCACATAACCAACAAACTGACATGGTCCAAACACACCAAGACAGTCATGAAGAGGGCACGACAAAACCTATTCCCCCTCAGGAGACTGAAAAGATTTGGTATGGGTCCTCAGATCCTCAAAGGGTTCTACAGCTGCAACATCGAGAGCATCCTGACTGGTTGCATCACTGCCTGGTATGGCAACTGCTCGGCCTCCGACTGCAAGGCACTACAGAGGGTAGTGCGTACAGCCCAGTACATTACTGGGGCAAAGCTTCCTGCAATCCAGGACCTCTTTACCAGGCTGTGTCAGAGGAAGGCCCTAAAAATTGTCAAAGGCTCCAGCCACCCTAGTCATAGACTAAGCAAGCAGTACCGGAGCACAAAGTCTAGGTCCAAGAGGCTTCTAAACAGCTTCTACCCCCAAGCCATAAGGCTCCTGAACATCTAATCAAATGGCTACCCAGACTATTTGCATTGCCCCCCCCCCACCTCTTTTAGACCGCTGCTACTCTCTGTTGTTATCATCTATGCATAGTCACTTTAATAACTCTACCTACATGTACATATTACCTCAATTACCTCTACTAACCGGTGCCCCCTCACATTGACTTTGTACCGTACCCCATGTATATAGTCTTGCTATTGTTATTTTACTGCTGCTCTTTAATTACTTGTTACTTTTATTTCTTATTCTTATTTTTTCTTTTTTTCCAAGTGTTTTTTTCTTATTTTTTTTCTTTATTTGTTGGTTAAGGGCTTGTAAGTAAACATTTCACTGTAAGGTTGTATTCGGCACATGTGACTAATAACATTTGATTTGATTTGAGTAAAAGTAAAGATACCTTAATAGAAGTCACCCAGTAAAATACTACTTGAGTAAAAGTCTAAAAGTATTTGGTTTTAAATATGCTTAAGTATCAAAAGTAAATGTAATTGCTGAAATATACTTAAGTATCAAAAGTAAAAGTATAAATAATTTCAAATTCCTTATATTAAGCAAACCGGATGGCACGAWATTCTTGTTTTTTATTTATTTACGGATAGCCAGGAGCACACTCCATAATTACAAATGAAGAATGTGTTTTTAGTGAGTCCGACAGATCAAAGGCAGTAGGGATGACCAGGGATTTTCTCTTGATAAGTGTGTGAATTGGACCATTTTCTTGTCGAAATAACATAATTTTCTTTATGAATGTAGTGAAGTAAAAGTAAAAGTTGTCAAGAATATAAAACTTAAGTAGTACTTTAAAGTATTTTGACTTTAGTACTTTACACCACTGCTTGTTTGGCACATTTTTACCCCTGAACTTATTTAGGCTTGCCATAACAAAGGGTGTGAATACTTATTGACTCAAGACATAYAAAAACAGAATTCCACTTTGGCGTTATTGGGTATTGTGTGTAGGCAAGTGACAAAAGGTTTTCAATTGAATACATTTTAAATTCAGGCTGTAACACAGCAAAAGGTGAAAAAAATCTTGGGGTGYGAATACTTTCTGAAGACACTGTACATKYTGCCGATAATATAGCTAGGAGATTAAATGTATGCGAAACAAATGACTATGAATGCCTTGCATTGCAGTGACATTCAAGTAAACAACCTACATTCTCTATATCTCATACTCCATCAATATGTACACCATATATCAGGATGATGCAAGTATGAGACTGAGTAAAATGAATATTAGTGTGTTGTGGTGTCTAWGTTTGCACAGTGCTGTGCTGTATATTATCAGAGGACGCAGCTCACAGGTTTAGTGTGTTTAAGCTGTAACAGCAAGAGATGACTGATGGTGGGGAGAAACACGTCAACAGATTTATAAATCACCACGGGGGATGAGATACCGTGTATTTATGTGACTGCAATATCAAAGCAGAACCCCTCACATACCATTGAATGTACCATAGACACAGTACATATACAGTGCATACAACAAGTATACAGTACATACTGAACATACAGTGCCTCGAGAAAGTATTCAGACCCCTTGACCTTTTCCACATTTTGTTACGTCACAGCCTTATTTTATAWTTGATTAAATAAAACATTTCCTCATCAATCAACACGCAATACCGCCATAATGACAAAGCAAAAACAGGTTTTTAGACATTTTCGCAAAAGTATAAAAAACAACAAACAGAAATACCTTATTTACATAAGTATTCAGACCCTTTGCTATGAGACTCAAATATGAGCTCAGGTGCATCCTGTTTCCATTGATCATCCTTGAGATGTTTCTACAACTTCATTGGAGTCTACCTGTGGTAAATTTAATTGATTGGACATGATTTGGAAAGGCACACACCTGTCTACAGTTGACAGTGCATGTCAGAGCAAAAACCAAGCCATGAGGTCAAAGGAATTGTTTGTAGAGCTCCGAGACAGATTTGTGTCGAGGCACAAATCTGGGGAAGGGTACCAAAACATTTCTGCAGCATTGACGGTCCCCAAGAAGACAGTGGCCTCCATCATTTTTWATTTAAAAACGTTTGCAACCACCAAGACTCTTCCTAGAGCTGGCCACCCAGCCAAAATTAGCAATCAGGGGAGAAGGGACTTGGTCAGGGAGGTGAGAGAGCTCCAGTGTTCCTCTGTAGAAATGGAAGAACTTTCCAGAAGGACAACAATCTCTACAGCACTCCACCAATCAGACCTTAATGTTAGATCGGCCCGACGGAAGCCATTCTTCACTCTACGCTGAAGCATGGTGGTGGCAGCATCTTGTGGTGGAGATGTTTTTCAGTGGCAGGAACTGGGAGAACGGAGCAAAGTACAGAGAGATCATTGATGAAAACCTGCTCCAGAGCGCTCAGGACCTCAGACTAGGGCGAAGGTTCACCTTCCAACAGGACAACAACCCTAAGCACACAGCTAAGACAATGCAGGAGTGGCTTCGGGACAAGTCTCTGAATGTCCTTGAGTGGCCCATCCAGAGCCCGGACTTGAACCCGATCGAATATCTCTGGAGAGACRAGAAAATAGCTGTGCAGCGARGCTCCCCATCCAACCTGACAGCSCTTGAGAGGATCTGCAGAGAAAAATGGGAGAAACTCCCCAAATACAGGTGTGGCAAGCTTGTAGCATCATACCTGTTACGTTCCCCAGTTTCTGTGTTGTAGCTTGTGTATTTGAGTGTGTGTTTCAGGAGATGGCTTCCTGAGTTCTCCCCAAGCAGCTGATTGSTCGGCCCCAATTGATGATTGYYGAGCTGACCCCGCCCCCTCGTCAAGACGCAGCTGTCTCCAACTAGCAATGCCTTCTGAAGCTGTATAAGCCAGTGTTCTGTTGTTCAGAAGAGAGAGATCATTGCAGGCTGAGATCATTGCTGGAGAGATCATAGGCAGGCTTAGATCATTGCAGGCTGAGATCATTGCCAGGCTGAGATCATTGGCAGGCTGAGATCATTGGCAGGCTGAGATCATTGCTGGAGAGATTGAATGTGATATAGATCATTGCTGAGAGAAGGTTGATGGCTGAGGGTTATAGTATGTTGGTCGTTGGTATGTACTGTGTTAGTTGTTGCTGGGAGCAGTTGGTATGTTCTGTGTGAGATTGTTGCTCAGATAGAGCTTATTTGATGTCCTTTGTTTCTTAGTTTGTTTGAGTAATTTTTTGTTATCCTGTTTCATTTGTTCCCAGGGGGGAAGGGGAAGGCACCTAGGGAGTGCTTAGGCAAGAGGCCCGTGGGCATACATATACCCGTAGTATATTCACTGTCTAGGCACACTAGGTAAGACCTGGGCGGACCACCCCCTGTATTTTGGTTAGGCACCAGGTGGTGTTAATTTAGGTAAGTAGTGGGTAGGCAGGTTAGATAGGAGAGGGGGAGCTTTGACATTTACTTTCTTTGCTTTGGTTCCGTCCAGCCCCTTTTCCCCATATTACCGTGTAAAGGAATAAAATCCTAGTAAACGGTCTATTCTGCCTTTTGTCGTCCTTTCTCACACCTACAGTCCCATACCTATTTCACTTCACGGGGAGTTGAGTTGTAGCAGGGTGTTGCATTCCCTCTTCTTAGAGGCGTGCGTAACAATACCCAAGGAGACCCAAGGCTGTAATTGCTGGCAAAGGTGTTTCAACAAAGTACTGAGTAAAGGGTCTGAATACTTATGTAAGTGTGATATTTCAGTTTTTTACTTTTAATACATTTGCAAAAATGTATAAAAACCTGCTTTTGCTTAGTCATTATAAGATATTGTGTGTAGATTGATTAGGGGAAAAAACGATTTAATCCATTTTAGAATAAGGCTGTAACTTAACAAAATGTGGAAAAAGTCAAGGGGTCTGAATACTTTCCGAATGCACTGTACATACATGCATAGACCTAAYAAAATAGATATATTGGAAATGATGCWGAAAATTAAATTAGTCAAAGCCACAATCTATCTGCAATATTGAAGCTGATCTACCCTTTAAAAAATACACACATACGGAAGATACAGTCAATAGGCATACATTACAAACGCAATGAACGATACATACAACAATACATAAATCATGTGTGTAGCTTTCTGCCTTTGTAACATGAATTGTGGTGAATGTTGAAGTCGGGGCTCATTACACKCAGAGCAATACAGTGTGAAACATATTCAGTCTGTTGTCTGTAGCAGCTGAAGGCCAGGGAAGAGCAGATCAAAGCTGGGGTAGAGATGGAATCATGGGTAGTTGTGGCAGCGCAGTGTGTAGACTGACACAGTGGGAGAGGCACGGGACTGCAGRCTGATAACCTGCAGACTGGGAGCACTGGCCTGGGAGTACTGGCTATCCCACAATGCCCCTGTATGCTACACACATACATGCACACTCCCACACAAACATATAGAGAGATAAACACACAAAACAAATGTTCGCCTGAATCAACACACACTGACACAAACACATGGAGAGGCAAACAAACACACACACACACACACACACACACACACATCCCATGCCATCCCTACAACATCAAAAACCCTCCTCAAATGTCAGACCTCTACACCAAACAGAATGTGCTACATTACCAAATGTCTAGCCTGTCAGATGACTAGATATAATATATACATTCCCTCTTCACTTGACAGTCTCATCTTGTCCACATAAACTTTTGTACAGTCCTACAAGGTCTTGTGATCTTTTTAGTGCATGTTTTAGCTACAGTCTTGGTACTTGGTACTCTTGGCACAGCTTTTACAGATACTATTGATTGAAGTGGACGGCTGCTTCAGTGAAGGAGATATCAGCATGCGTGTTTTATCACCGAAGGTATTCGGGCTGTCAGTGGCTGCTTTCATAACCAACAAAACCCCCACATACTGTACACACACACACARACACACCTCCTTCAGTGATGGTTAGAAAATAGATTGAGCTCAACAAGCCCTGGCGGAGAATCGTTGTAGGCGAGTGAGCTCGGCTTAATTTGTTTCCCTCTCACTGCGTTGCTTAGTGTTTATATAAAAATGTTGCTCCATCTGCTCCTTGGAGTGGAAAATTGTGTCCCTTCTTCGACATAAACAGAGATGGTATAGTTTTATTGCCACCGATGGGCCTGGGAAGATTTCKACACATACAGTGTCTTCCCGAAAAATAATCGCACCCCTTGACATTTTTCACATTTTGTTGTGTTACAGCCTGAATTTAAAATGGATTAAATTGAGATTTTGTATCACTGCCTTACACACAATACTCTATAATGACAAAGTGGAATTATGTTTTTCGTAAGTTTTACAATTTAATTATAAATTAAAAGCTGACATTTATTGAGTTAATAAGACAACCCCTTTGTTATGGCAATCATTTTTTTATATAATAAGTTGCATAGACTCACTCTGTGCAACAATAGTGTTTAAATTATTTTTGAATGACTACCTCATCTCTGGACCCAACATATAAAACTATTTGTAAGGTGTCATGGTTCCACCTGTCACCAGAGGGCGGCAGAGACCGTTCTAGAGACATTAACGACACTCAGGTGTGTCCTATTTAGTCGTTATGATTTCCCTGTTAAAAGAGGTGTGTTTTCTGTTGCCCTTTGCAGAAGCTTGAATTGTTTACCATGTGTGTTTGTTTCCTGAGTGAGTTTATGAGACATAGTGTTTGTTGGTTTTCAAGTGTACTGTGATCCTGTGGCTACCGTTTCTCAGTAAAGAATTATGTTTATCCTTAATCCCTGATTCCTCATCTGGTCTCTTCTCTGCACCTGGGTCCAACCTCACCATGTCACAGCAAGCTTCTGCCTCAACATGGACCCAGCAGAAATTAACCAGATCCAGAATGCTATAACCCATCAAGGAGCACTACTGGGCCGGCAGCAAGAACAACTCTCCCAAATATCAGAGACCCTCCGGGCACTTACCGATTCCCTCCAAAAATGGCCCAGCCCAGGAGAGGCCAATGCCCAAGTCTCATCGCCCAGTGCTACAAGCGATGCCATAGTTCCTCCAGGGAACCTGCACCAGGAACCCAAGATCCCAGCCCCCGGGCGGTATGATGGCCACCCGGGAGGATGCAAGGGGTTCCTCACTCAGTGCTCTCTGGTGTTCGAGCTACAGTCCTCCTCGTCCCACACCGATTGGGCCATGATTGCCTTTATCGTCTCTCTACTCTCGGGCAAGACCCTGACGTGGGCGACGGCGGTGTGGGAACAGCAACCACCATCCTGCAGCTCCATATTAGTCTTTACTGCCGAGCTGCGATGAGTCTTCCACCACTCAGTCGGCGGACGAGAAACAACAAGCCAACTGTTCAACCTCCGCCAAGGGGAAAAACCAGTGGCTGACTTCGCCATTGATTTCTGCACCTTAGCTGCCGAGAGTGGGTGGAATACTGAGGCACTGGTCACCGCTTTCCGCCAGGGTCTGTCTAACTCCATCAAGGATGAACTGGCCACTTGGGAATTTGGAGAGGACCTCAAGTCCCTGATAACGCTGGCCATCAGGATGGACATCCGAGAATGTGTGAGACATGGCTTTTTTGACACCATCCCGGTTTCCGGAGCACCCCAAGCCCCCTGAGCCCAGCATTGAGGAGGCCAGGCAGCTGGGACACACACGTCTGAGCCCACAGGAACGTGAGAGGCGCATGCGCGACAGCTGCTGCCTCTACTGTGGAGTTCTCAGCCATCTCCGTTTTACATGCCCAGAGTTGACGGGAAACGCCAGGGCTCYCCAGGACAAGGGGAGACCCTGACGAGCTGTGGAGTTACACCCCCGGTCACCGTCTGACACTACCGGCAACCCTCCATTGGGACAACCGTCAGCACCACATTCAAGCCTTCGTGGACTTAGGGGCCGCGGATAATCTCATTGACCAATACTTCACCAGAGAATTACAAATCCCCTTGGTGAAATGTCCCATCCATCTGCAGATTCAAGCCCTCAATGGACACCCCATCGGCTCCGGCCAGGTGGAATATCAGACCAAGCCCATTCTACTGCAGGTTGGGGTGAACCACTCTGAGACTCTTAATTTTCTTTTGAACCCTGCTCCAGAGAACCCCCTTATCCAAGGGTACCCCTGGCTAGTGCTACGTATCCCACTATTCTCCTGGTCCACGGGACACCTAGACTGGGGAAAGACATCTCCCCGGCTCCACCTCTCCCTGGGGCCGTCTGTATTCCCTCTTGACCCCTGAAATAGCAATCAAGGACAATTACATCCGGGAGTTGCTGGGGGCAGGTTTCATTCGCTCCAATACATACCCAGCTCGTCCAGGCTTCTTTGTGGGAAAGAAGGATGGAGGCCTGCGTCCCTGTATCGATTACAGAGGGCTGAACAGTACTGCGATTAAGAATCGTTACCCCTTACCCCTGATGTCCACCGCCTTGGACTTGGCCCATGGGGCCCAATTCTTCACCAAACTGGACCTCTGCAAAGCTTACAATCTGGTGAGAATCAGGGAGGGAGATGAATGGAAGACTGCCTTTAACACCCCGAGTGGCCACTGAGTATTTAGTCATGCCCTTCGGATTATCGAACATACCGGCAGTCTTCCAAGCATTAGTCAATGACACACTTAGGGATGCATCGGTTTGTCATTGTTTACCTCGACGTCATCCTGATCTTCTCCAAGACCCTTCTGGAACACATCCTGCACATCCGTCAAGTCCTGAGATGCCTCCTGCAGAGTTAACTATGAACTAAGATAGAGAAGTGTGAGTTACATGTATCCCAAGTTTCTTTCCTGGGCCACATTATCTCTAGCACCGGCATCCAAATGGACCCCGTAAAGGTGAGGGCGGTCACCGACTGACCCCGTAGCGCCTCACTTAAACAAGTCCTCACCAAAGTTGTTTTATATTTGTTTCAACTTTGGTGCGGTGGCAGCACCTCTCACGGCCATAACCCTAAACTCCCAGAACCGTAAAAAACGGAACAAGCAACATTGTTTCATATGTTTTGGGACTGTTACAAACAGTCTGGTTTCTGGGAATTAATATTTAAATGTTTCTCTTATATATATCTCAGKAAAAAAATAAACGTCCTCTCACTGTCAGCTGTGTTTATTTTCAGCAAACTGAACATGTGTAAGTATTTGTATGAACATAACAAGATTCAAGAACTGAGACATAAATTTTACAAATTCCACAGACATGTGACTAACAGAAATGGAATAATGTGTCCCTGAACAAAGGGGGGGGGTCAAAATCAAAAGTAACAGTCAGTATCTGGTGTGGCCACCAGCTGCATTAAGTACTGCAGTGCATCTCCTCCTCATGAACTGCACCAGATTTGCCAGTTCTTGCTGTGAGATATTACCTCACTCCTCCACCAAGGCACCTGCAAGTTCCCGGACATTTCTAGGGTATTGGCCCTAGCCCTCACTCAAATCAAAAACATTTTTTTGTCACATACACATGGTTAGCAGATGTTAATGTGAGTGTAGCGAAATGCTTGTGCTTCTAGTTCCGACAATGCAGTAATAACCAATGAGTAATCTAACCTAACAATTCACAACTACTACCTTATACACACAAGTGTAAAGGGATAAAGAATATGTACATAAAGAATATATGAATGAGTGATGGTACAGAACATAGGCAATAGGCAAGATGCAGTAGATGGTTCGAGTACAGTATATACATATGAGATGAGTAATGTAGGGTATGTAAACATAAAAGTGCATAGTTTAAAGTGGCTAGTGATACATGTATTACATAAAGATGGCAAGATGCAGTAGATGATATAGAGTACAGTATATACATATACATTATATAAGTGGCATTGGTTAAAATGGCTAGTGTGTCACGTCCCTGACCTATTTCTGTTAGTTTGTTGTATGTGTTGTTGGTCAGGACGTGAGTTTGGGTGGGCATTCTATGTTGTCTGTTTCTATGTTGGTTTAAGGGTTGCCTGGTATGGCTCTCAAAGAGGCAGGTGTTTGGCGTTCCTCTAATTGAGAGTCATATTTAGGTAGGTTGTTTCACAGTGTTCGTTGTGGGGTGTTGTCTCCTGTGTCTGTGTGATGTTCACCATACGGGAATGTTTCGGTTTGTTCGTGCGTTTATGTAGTCTGTTCCTGTGTCAGCGTGCTTCGTGTATATGTAAGTTCGTTTGTTCAGGTCTGTCTACATGTTTTTGTGTTTTGTTAGTTATATCAAGTATATCGTTTCGTTTTCGTCTTTGTCTGTTTTGTTTATTTAATAAATCATTATGTATTCACAACTGCTGCGCCTTGGTTCAATCACTACTCCTCCTCTTCGTATGAAGAGAGAGAGGAACGCCGTTACATAGTGATACATTTTTATCAATTTCCATCAATTTCCATTATTAAAGTGAGCTGGAGTTGAGTCAGTATGTTGGCAGCAGCCTCGATGTTAGTGGTGGCTGTTTAAACAGTCTGATGGCTCTTGAGATAGAAGCTGTTTTTCAGTCTCTCGGTCCTGCTTTGATGCACCTGTACTGATTTCGCCTTCTGGATGAGAGCGGGGTGAACAGGCAGTGCGTCGGGTGGTTGTTGTCCTTGATGATCTTTATGGCCTTCCTGTGACATCGGGTGGTGTAGGTGTCATGGAGGCAGGTAGTTTTGCCCAGTGATGCGTTGTGCAGACTCCTACCTCTGGAGAGCCTTACGGTTGTGGGCAGAGCGTTTGCCGTACCAGGCGGTGATACAGCCCGACAGGATGCTCTTCGATTGTGCATCTGTAGAAGTTTGAGAGTGCTTTTGGAGACAAGCCAAATTTCTTCACCTCCTGAGGTTGAAGAGGCGCGCTGCGCCTTCTTCACAACGCTGTCTGTGTGGGTGGACCAATTCAGTTTGTGCGTGATTGTCACGTTCCTGACCTGTTTTCTGTTTAGTTTTGTGTGTTAGTTGGTCAGGACGTGAGTTTGGGTGGGCATTCTGTTTGTCTGTTTCTATGTTGGTTTAGGGTTGCCTGGTATGGCTCTCAATTGGAGGCAGGTGTTTGCGTTCCTCTATTGAGAGTCAATATTTAGGTAGGCTGTTCACAGTGTTTGTTTGTGGTGGGTTGTCTCCTGTGTCTGTGTCGATGTTTGCACCATACGGGACTGTTTACGGTTTGTTCATTTCATGTAGTCTGTTCCTGTTCATTTTCGTTCTTCACGTTGTATGTAAGTTCGTTGTTCAGGTCTGTCTACTTTCGTTTTGTTATTTTGTATCATTTTCAAGTTAGTTCGTTTTCGGTTTGTTCGTTTTGTCTTGTTAATAAAATTCATCATGTCATTTCAACGCGCTGCACCTTGGTTCAATCCCTGCTCCTCCTCTTCGGATGAAGAGGAGGAGGACCGCCGTTACAGAACACCCACCGATCCAGAACAAGCGGCGTGAATTCGAGCAGTGGCCTGCTACACAGGAATCATGGACTTGGGAGGAAATATTAGAGGGAAAAGGACCCTGGGCGCAAACTGGAGAATATCGCTGCTCTCCTGAGAAGAGTGAGGCAGCCACAGCCCAGGAGCGGTGGTTTAAGGAGGCAGCTAGGAGACGTGGATGGAAGCCGGAGAATAAGCTCGAAACCGGAATTATGAGGGGACGCGTCTTGCACGGAAGCCCGAAAGCCCGTGAGTAACTCCCAAAAATTTCTTGGGGGGGGCTAAGGGTAGTGGGCCAAGGGCAGGTAGGAGACTGCGCCACTTCCAGGCTTACCGTGGAGAGCGGGAGTACGGGCAGACACCGTGTTACGACAGTGAGCGCACGGTGTCTCCTGTACGTGTGCATAGCCGGTGCGGTGTATTCCACCTCCCGCACTGGTAGGGCTAGATTGGGCATTGAGCCAGGTGTCATGAGGCCGGCTCAACGCGTCTGGTCTCCAGTGCGTCTCCTCGGGCCGGCATACATGGACCTGCCTTACGCATGTTTCCCGCGTTCGCCTACACAGCCCGTGCGGGTTATTCCACCTCCCCGCACTGGGCGGGCGACGGGAGCATTCAACCAGGTAAGGTTGGGCAGGCTCAATGCTCAAGAGAGCCAGTACGCCTGCACGGTCCGGTATTTCGGCGCCACCCTCCCGCCCCAGCTAGTACCTACAGTGCCTACACTACGCACTAGGCTACCAGTGCATTTCCAGAGCCCCTGTTCCTCCCACGCACTCTCCCTATAGTGCGTGTATCCAGTTCGGTGCCTCCAGTTCCGGCCCAGCCACTAAGCCACTGTGCGTCTCCTAAGTCCTGTACACACTGTCACTCTCTCCCGTACTAGTCCTGAGGTGCGTGCCCTCAGCCCGGTGCACCAGTGCGGTACCACGCACCAGGTATAGAGTAGCTTTGAGAGTTCAGTGTGCCCTGTCCCTGCTCCCCGCACTATATGAAGGTGCGTGTCCTTAGCCGGTGCCTCCAGTTCCGGCACCACGCACCAGGTCTACAGTGCGCTTATCCGGCCAGAGCCATCCGTCTCCCCAGCGCCATCTGAGCTCTAGCTCTGAGCCTCGTCTCCCAGCGCCATCTGAGCATCCGTCTCCCCACCGCGCATCTGAGCCATCGTCTCCCCAGCGCCGTCTGAGCCGCCCGTCTGCAATGAGCCTGCAAAGCCGCCCGTCTGCCATGAGCCTGCAAAGCGCCCGTCTGCCATGAGCCACAGAGCCGTCCGCCAGACAGGAGCCGCTAGAGCCGCCCGCCAGACAGGAGCCGTAGAGCCGTCGTCAGAGGTCTGCAGAGCGCCAACGCAGACAGGCTTGCAGAGCGCCACCGACAGGATCTGCCAGAGCGCGCCCAGACAGGTCTGCAGAGCCAGCAGACAGGATCTGCCAGAGCCGCCAGCCAGACGGATCTGCCAGAGCCGCCAGCCGGGAGGCCAGCAGCAGCCAGAGCAGCGACAGCGAGCCATGAGACGCAGCCAGAGCCCGTCAGAGAGCCATGAGCAGCCAGAGCGTCAGAGAGCCATGAGCAGCCAGAGCCGTCAGAGAGCCATGAGCAGCAGAGCGTGAGCCAGGCGCCAGAGCGTCAGCCAGCCATGAGCGTCCAGAGCCGTCAGCCAGCCATGAGCGTCCAGAGCCGTCAGCACTGCCATGAGCGTCCAGAGCCGTCAGACTGCCATGAGCGTCCAGAGGCGTCAGCCTGCCATGAGCGTCCAGAGCCGTCAGCCTGCCATGAGCGTCAGAGCCGTCAGCCTGCATGAGCGTCCAGAGCCGTCAGTCAGCTGCATGAGCTGTCCCTCAGCCAGAAGCGGCTAGTAATTCAGAACTGCCCCTCAGTCACGAGCTGTCTCTCTGTCCGGAGCTGCCCTTCAGTCCGGGTTGCCCCTCTATCCTGAGCTACCTCTTTATCCTGAGCTACCTCTCTCTCCTAAGCTATCCCTCTGTCCTGAGCTATCCTATGTCCTGAGCTACCTTGTCCCAGAGCTGTCCTTGATTCTGGTGTTGCCCCTAAATTTAGGTGGGGTTATTTGGAGGGTGGTCATTGTGGGGAGGCTAAGGAAGCGGGGATTGATTATGGTGGGGTGGAACCACGCCCGGAGCCTAAGCCACGCACCGTGGTCAGATCCACCCGAGCCCTCCCTGGACTTTTTGGTGATGCGTTCGGAGTACGCATCTTGAGGGGGGGTTATGTCACGTTCCGACCTGTTTTCTGTTTAGTTTTTGTGTGTTAGTTGGTCAGGACGTGAGTTTGGGTGGGCATTCTATGTTGTCTGTTTCTATGTTGGTTTAGGGTTGCCTGGTATGGCTCTCAATTGGAGGCAGGTGTTTGGCGTTCCTCTAATTGAGAGTCATATTTAGGTAGGCTGTTCACAGTGTTTTGTTTGTGGTGGTTGTCTCCTGTGTCTGTGTCGATGTTTGCACCATACGGGACTGTTTACGGTTTGTTCATTTCATGTAGTCTGTTCCTGTTCATTTCGTTCTTCACGTTGTATGTAAGTTCGTTGTTCAGGTCTGTCTACTTTCGTTTTGTTATTTTGTATCATTTTCAAGTATAGTTCGTTTTCGTGTTTGTTCGTTTTGTTTGTTATAAAATTCATCATGTCATTTCAACGCGCTGCACCTTGGTTCAATCCCTGCTCCTCCTCTTGGATGAAGAGGAGGAGGACCGCCGTTACAGAGATGTGTACGCCGAGGAACTTAACTTACTACCCTCTCCACTACTGTCCCGTCGATGTGGATAGGGGGGTGCTCCCTCTGCTATTTCCTGAAGTCCACAATCATCTTTTGTTTTGTTGACGTTGAGTGTGAGGTTATTTCCTGACACCACACTCCGAGGGCCCTCACCTCCTCCCTGTAGCCGTCTCGTCGTTGTTGGTAATCAAGCCTACACTGTAGTGTCGTCCGCAAACTTGATGATTGAGTCGGAGGGCGTGCATGGCCACGCAGTCATGGGTGAACAGGGAGTACAGGAGAGGGCTCAGAACGCACCCTTGTGGGGCCCCAGTGTTGAGGATCAGCGGGTTGGAGATGTTGTTACCTACCTTCACCACCTGGGGGCGGCCCGTCAGAAAGTCCAGTACCAGTTGCACAGGGCGGGGTCGAGACCCAGGGTCTCGAGCTTGATGACGAGTTTGGAGGGTACTATGGTGTTAAATGCTGAGCTGTAGTCGGTGAACAGCATTCTCACATAGGTATTCCTCTTGTCCAGATGGGTTAGCGGTGTGCATGTGGTTGCGATTGCGTCGTCTGTGGAGCCTATTGCGGTGAGAATTGGAGTGGGTCTAGGTGTCAGGTAGGGTGGAGGTGATATGGTCTTGACTAGTCTCTCAAAGCACTTCATGATGACGGCAGTGAGTGCTACGGGCCGGTAGTCGTTTAGCTCAGTTACCTTAGCTTTCTTGGGAACAGAACAATGGTGGCCCTCTTGAAGCATGTGGGAACAGAGACTGGGATAGGATTGATTGAATATGTCCGTACACTCTCCGATCCAAGAGATCCAGAAGCATGTCTCAATGGGATTGAGATCCGGGCTCTTCGCTGGCCATGGCAGAACACTGACATTCCTGTCTTGCAGGAAATCACGCACAGAATGAGCAGTATGGCTGGTGGCATTGTCATGCTGGAGGGTCATGTCAGGATGAGCCTGCAGGAAGGGTACCACATGAGGGAGGAGGCTGTCTTCCCTGTAACGCACAGCGTTGAGATTGCCTGCAATGACAACAAGCTCAGGCCGATGAGGCTGTGACACACCGCCCCAGACCATGATGGACCCTCCAACTCGATCCCGCTCCCACTCCAGAGTACAGGCCTCGGTGTCACGTTCATTCCTTCGACGATAAATGCGAACCCGACCATCACCCCTGGTGAGACAAAACCGCGACTCGTCAGTGAAAAGCACTTTTGCCAGTCCTGCCTGGTCCAGCGATGGTGGGTTTGTGCCCATAGGCGACGGTGTTGCCGGTGATGTCGGGTGAGGACCTGCCTTACAAGAGGCCTACAAGCCCTCAGTCCAGCCTCTCTCAGCTTATTGCGGACAGTCTGAGCACTGATGAAGGGATTGTGCGTTCCTGGTGTAACTCGGGCAGTTGTTGTTGCCATCCTGTACCTGTCCTGCAGGTGTGATGTTGAGATGTACCGATCCTGTGCAGGTGTTATTATACGTGGTCTGCCACTGCGAGGACAATCAGCTGGCCGTCCTGTCTCCCTGTAGCGCTGTCTTAGGAGTCTCACAGTACGGACATTGCAATTTGCCCTGGCCACATCTGCAGTCCTCATGCCTCCTTGCAGCATACCTAAGGCACGTTCACGCAGATGAGCAGGGACCCTGGGCATCTTTCTTTTGGTGTTTTTCAGAGTCAGTAGAAAGGCCTCTTTAGTGTCCTAAGTTTTCATAAATGTGACCTTAATTGCCTACCGTCTGTAAGCTGTTAGTGTCTTAACGACCGTTCCACAGGTGCATGTTCATTAATTGTTTATAGTTCATTGAACAAGCATGGGAAACAGTGTTTAAACCCTTTACAATGAAGATCTGTGAAGATATTTGGATTTTTATGAATTATCTTTGAAAGACAGGGTCCTGAAAAAGGGACGTTTCTTTTTTTGCTGTGTGTATACGTATCTATGACACTGTTATAGATCCGTCTCCTCTTACAGCCATTTTTGAAGTACTGCCCATAGGTACCCCCCTGTCAAGAATTCAGTCGTACTCTGTTACTTAAACTTCTTGCCGCACGGATCCCTTTAGCGGGATCATTTTCGTAAACAACCGCTGAATTGCAGAGCGCCAAATTCAAAAATAATACAAAAAATATTTATAATCATGAAATCACAAGTGAAATATACCAAAACACAGCTTAGCTTGTTGTTAATCCACCTATCATGTCAGATTTTGAAAATATGCTTTACAGAGAAAGCAATCCAAGCGTTTGTGAATTTATCAATCACTAGACAAAACAGTAAGAGCAGCTAGCCCCAAATTAGCTTGGTCACGAAAGTCAGAAAAGCAATAAAATTAATCGCTTACCTTTGATAATCTTCGGATGTTTGCACTCACGAGACTCCCAGTTACACAATAAATGTTATTTTTGTTTGATAAAGATTTGTTTTATAATATAATAATTTGGTTTGCGCGTTATGTTCAGAAAACCACAGGCTCGTTCRGGTRCTGAAAGGCAGACGAAAATTCCAAAAAGTATCCGTAATGTTTGTAGAAACATGTCAAAGTTTTTTATAATCAATCCTCAGGTTGTTTTTAACATACATAATCGATAATATTTCAACCGGYCGGTAACCTATTCAATACTACAGAGAAAGAAAATGTCGAGCTACATCTCTCGCGCGCAGGAACTAATCAAAGGACACCTGACACCTGAAAAATCTTGCTAATTTTTCAAAATAAAAGCTTGAAACTATGTCTAAAGCCTGGTCACAGCCTGAGGAAGCAATTGGAAAAGGAATCTGGTTGATACCCCTTTAAATGGAGGAGGGGCAGGCAACGGAACAGGGATTTTTCCAAATAAAAGGCACTTCCGGGTTGGATTTCCTCAGAATTTCYCCAGCAAAATCAGTTCTGTTATACTCACAGACAATATTTTGACAGTTTTGGAAACTTTAGAGTGTTTTCTATCCTAATCTGTCAATTATATGCATATTCTAGCATCTGGACCTGAGAAATAGCCTGTTTACCTTGGGAACGTTATTTTTCCAAACATAAAAATTCTGCCCCCTAGCTGAAAGACGTTTTAAACAACTCTTTTAGCTGGACGGCTAATACTCCAGAACTGGAAGATGGCAGTTCCCCCATCTTATAAATATTGGGTGGGAGATGTGTTGTGCTCTCTGAAATTATATATTTTTTTATTCAATACACTTGGGAACTCCAAACTGTTCTATGATGCTTGTGCTCTGATGGCCTTCTTATTAAAACAAAAATAAGTCTGTATTTGACATCCCTGTGGCTCACGGGTTGGAGGAGCATTTCTTTGTGGGTTTCCTGGGGGGACACTGAGGTTGATGTGCCTATTGATTCTTATGGAATGTGACTTGCGGATGCTTTATTRCTCTTGTCCTGTCAGAGACTAACAATGAGCTTGTTTTCCCAGTTTTTTATTTTGTTCACTCTTACAACTTTCATTTTGCTCCAGTGGATGGTCGGTCTGTGGCCATGACTGTCTGTGAGTGGTTGTATTTCTCCACCCCTGTCCCTCATCTGTTTACAGAAACAATGGCGAGGGGACCATTCTGTCCCTGTATTAACTGCAGATTGCCCTTTAACCTTTGTACCCTTCTGCCCAGTGTGTTTAACTTGTCTAAAGTACGGTATCTTTACAGCTATTCTTTATTCGATTTTTTTCTAGTTGAGTATATTGTTTATTGTGGTGTTTTATGTGTGTAAAACTGAATAAACAGAGTTTTCACAAATAAAATGACTTAAATGGCTGTCTAGCAATGATCAACACCAATTTGACAGAGCTTGAAGAATTTAAAAAATGTTGTACAATCCAGGTGTGAAAAGCTCTTAGACTTGCCCAGAAAGACTCACAGCTGTAATCGCTGCCAAAGGTGATGCTAACATGTAATGACTCAGGGGGTTGAATACTTACAGTTGAAGTCGGAAGTCATTAAAACTAGTTTTTCAACCACTCCACACATTTCTTGTTAAACAAACTATAGTTTTGGCAAGTCGGTTAGGATATTTACTTTGTGCATGACACAAGTCATTTTTCCAACAATTGTTTACAGACAGATTATTTCACTTATAATTCACTGTATCACAATTCCAGTGGGTCAGAAGTTTACATACACTAAGTTGACTGTGCCTTTAAACACCTTGGAAAATTCCAGAAAATTATGTCATGGCTTTAGAAGCTTCTGATAGGCTAATTGACATCATTTGAGTCAATTGAAAGTGTACCTGTGGATGTATTTCAAGGCCTACCTTCAAACCCAGTGCTTCTTTGCTTGACATCATGGGAAAATCAAATGATAAATATTGTCGACCTCCACAAGTCTGGTTCATCCTTGGGAGGAATTTCCAAACACCTGAAGGTACCACGTTCATCTGTACAAACAATAGTGCGCAAGTATAAACATCATGGGACCATGCAGCCGTCATACCGCTCAGGAAGGAGACGCATTCTGTCGCCTAGAGATGAACGTACTTTGGTGCGAAAAATGCAAATCAATCCCAGAACAACAGCAAAGGACCTTGTGAAGATGCTGGAGGAAACGGGTACAAAGGTATCTATATCCACAGTAAAACGAGTTCTATGTCGACATAACCTGAAAGGCCGCTCAGCAAGGAAGAAGCCACTGCTCCAAAACCTTTATAAAAAAGCCAGACTACGTTTTGTAACTGCACATGGGGACAATGATCGTACTTTTCCTCATGATGTCCTCTGGTTTGATGAAACAAAAATATAACTGTTTGGCCATAATGACAATCGTCATGTTTGGAGGAAAAAGGGGGAGGCTTGCAAGCCGAAAAACACCATCCCAACCGTGAAGCACGGGGGTGGCAGCATTATGTTGTGGGGGTGCTTTGTTGCAGAAGGGACTGGTGCACTTCACAAAATAAATGACTGCATGAGGAAGGGAAATTATGTGGATATATTGAAGCTACATCTCAAGACATCAGTCAGGAAGTTAAAGCTTGGTCACAAATGGGTCTTCCAAATGGACATTGCCCCAAAGTATACTTCCAAAGATGTGGCAAAATGGCTTAAGGACAACAAAGTCAAGGTATTGGAGTGGCCATCACAAAGCCCTGACCTCAATCCCATAGAAAATTTGTGGGCAGAACTGAAAAGCGTGTGCGAGCAAGGAGGCCTATAAACCTGACTCAGTTACACCAGCTCTGTCAGGAGGAATGGGCCAAAATTCAACCAACTTATTGTAGGAAGTTTTTGGAAGGCTACCCAAAACGTTTGACCCAAGTTAAACAATTTAAAGGCAATGCTACCAAATACGAATTGAGTGTATGTAAACTTCTGACACACTGGGAATGTGATGAAAGAAATAAAAGCTGAAATATATCATTCTCTCTTCTATTATTCTGACATTTCACATTCTTAAAATAAAGTGGTGATCCTAACTGACCTAAAACAGGGAGTTTTTACTCTGATTAAATGTCAGGAATTTTGAAAAACTGAGTTTAAATGTATTTGGCTGTGTATGTAAACTTCTGACTTCAACTGTATATACTGTATAATCAATATAGTGTATATTAGTGTATTATTTGTACAACATTTTATGTTAGTCATTTTTTGCCAACGATCTACACCCAAAAATATATCTTAATCCTACCTTGTAACACAACAAAGTGGAAAAAGTCAAAGGGTGTGAATACTTTCTTAAAACAAAGGTACACCGATACAACTCTTTCTCAAATCTTTTCCATCTCTCTCTCTCTCTCTCTCTCTCTCTCTCTCTCTCTCTCTCTCTCTCTCTCTCTCTCTCTCTCTCTCTCTCTCTCTCATCCTCTCTCTCTCATAGGATACTAACCTCTACCATAGACTAGACCATATAGAGGGCCTGGTTGTCACGCCCTGACCGTAGAGCGCTTTTTATGTCTCTATTTTGCTTTGGTCAGGGTGTGATTTGGGTGGGCATTCTATGTTCTTTATTTCTAGGTCTTGTATTTCTTTGTTTCTGGCCGAGTGTGGTTCCCAATCAGAGGCAGCTGTCTATGTTAAGTTGCGTGTCAGCACTAGTTGTGTATCGCGTCACGTTCGTTTTGTTGTTTTGTTAGTTTGTTTAAGTGTTCTTCGTTTATTAAAAAAAGTATGTATTCACGTCACGCTGCGTCTTGGTCTCATCGTTACGACGAACGTGACACTGGTAGTGATACAGCTCAACTTATCTCTTTCCTCAAACTGTCATTCCAGTGCCATAACCTTTTATGAGCCCTTGGGCTTAACTTCTTACATCACAGCTCTGTTTTTACCTTGCCACTGCCTTCCCTATCACTGTGCTGTGCAGTATTTCCACTGTTCCACTAAGAAAATGTCATGCAGAAGATTTAATAGTGTTTTGAATACGTTTATTTTCCAGATTATGTATGCATGAAGGTAGTTAAGGCAGTTGGCAGTACCTCGAGGGCTTTTTTATGTTATACATTTTATTTATGGAAGTTATAACCATTTCAAGGTCAGTCAGCAGATATTGGCGCTGCTTTACGATTTCGCATCTGACATCACCTCACGTTGCCTCTATAATGTTGTTTGTTATGGTTGTTATGAGGTCCTTAATGTGAACTTCAAAACCTATCTGCCTCACAGCCTCCGGTCTTTCAAGGCCAGTATAATGTTGTTTGCAAGGTTGTGTTGTATCATATCTCTAGCCTCCAGTCTTTTCTATACTTTTAAAAAATCTAAATGTTGGTCACATCATGGATTAGTAAAGTGCATCGCGGGAGTTTTACCTCTGAGAGGTGTAGGAAGGTGAAGGGCTTAAAATCATAAAGTAATCTGGAATCCTAAAAAGAGAGTGTGAACCCTCAATTATAGATGAAATGGTGGTGGGGGATGACATGTTTGGATGAAGGAAGAAATTGGTGGAATCCCAGTTTTACCATAAAAACATCCGTAAACCTGATTCATTAGTTTAGTCATTTAGAAGACACTCTTATCCAGAGTGACTTACAGGAGCAATAAAGGTTAAGTGCCTTGCTCAAGGGCACATCGACAGATTTTTCATGTAGTCAACTCAGGGATTCAAACCACCTTCTTTTTGGTTGCTGGCCCAAAGCTCTTAACCATTAGGCTACCTGCCGCCACCACAGCCAAATTATCACCCTGTATTAGCAATAATTAGCAATGATGTTTCCAATTGGTGTTTCATTTGATAGTAAAAGCCTCGTCTCTTGAATCCTTACTCGTCTCCTCTACTGCCGCTACATTATTGATGTGTGAATAACATTGAGAGGGTCATAGAGGGGTCATTGGGCTGCTGTTTTTGCATTTGTTTTAGGATTATAAATTGAGTCAGAGACTACTGGTCGTGATGCCAGACGCACACAAACACATTCGCACACGCACGTGCAAGCGCACACGCACACGCACACACACACACACACACAGTAGCAGTAGCAGGAAGAGGGACTCCCTGTAACGTTGTGTTAGTGTCAGGAGCAGACTACAGGATCAATGAGAACAAGAAGACAAAAAGCTTCCATGGAAGCCCTGCGGACACTGTGCCAGCCCTCCCGTGTGGGTCACAGGTGGCTGGTTGCACTTGAATTGGGGAAGACAGGCTCATAGTAATGGCTGGAACGGAATAGAATGGTATCAAACATGGGTTCCATGTGGTTAATACCATTCCATTCACTCCGTTCCAGCCATTATTATGAGCCGTCCTCCCCTCAGCAGCCTCCTGTGGTGTGTGTGTGTCCTCCAGACCAAACCAGCCAGGTAGAAAGCAGACAAAGCCCTCTCAGCCTGGAAGGTTTATCCCTCAACACAACAACAACAAGTTACCTCATAACAACAACCATACAGGTGCTCAGTCAACAACAGGTTACCTCTTTTTATTTATTTTTTATTTCACCTTTATTTAACCAGGTAGGCTAGTTGAGAACAAGTTCTCATTTGCAACTGCGACCTGGCCAAGATAAAGCATAGCAGTGTGAACAGACAACACAGAGTTACACATGGAGTAAACAATAAACAAGTCAATAACATGGTAGAAAAAAAAAGAGAATCTACATACAATGTGTGCAAAAGGCATGAGGTAGGCAATAAATCGAATAATTACAATTTAGCAGATTAACACTGGAGTGATAAATCATCAGATGATCATGTGCAAGAAGAGATACTGGTGTGCAAAAGAGCAGAAAAGTAAATAAATAAAAGCAGTATGGGGGGTGAGGTAGGTAAATTGGGTGGGTAGTTTACAGATGGACTATGTACAGCTGCAGCGATCGGTTAGCTGCTCGGATAGCAGATTTTTAAAGTTGTTGAGGGAGATAAAGTCTCCAACTTCAGAGATTTTTGCAATTCGTTCCAGTCGCAGGCAGCAGAGAACTGGAAGGAAAGGCGTCCAAATGAGGTTTTGGCTTTAGGGATGATCAGTGAGATACACCTGCTGGAGCGCGTGTTGCGGGTGGGTGTAGCCATCGTGACCAGTGAACTGAGATAAGGCGGCACTTTACCTAGCATAGCCTTGTAGATGACCTGGAGCCAGTGGGTCTGACGACGAACATGTAGCGAGGGCCAGCCGACTAGGGCATACAGGTCGCAGTGGTGGGTCGTATAAGGTGCTTTAGTAACAAAACGAATGGCACTGTGATAAACTGCATCCAGTTTGCTGAGTAGAGTATTGGAAGCTATTTTGTAGATGACATCGCCGAAGTCGAGGATCGGTAGGATAGTCAGTTTTACTAGGGTAAGTTTGGCGGCGTGAGTAAGGAGGCTTTGTTGCGGAATAGAAAGCCGATTCTTGCTTTGATTTTGGATTGGAGATGTTTGATATGAGTCTGGAAGGAGAGTTTGCAGTCTAGCCAGACACCTAGGTACTTATAGATGTCCACATATTCTAGGTCGGAACCGTCCAGGGTGGTGATGCTAGTCGGCGTGCGGGTGCAGGCAGCGAACGGTTGAAAAGCATGCATTTGGTTTTACTAGCGTTTAAGAGCAGTTGGAGGCCACGGAAGGAGTGTTGTATGGCATTGAAGCTCGTTTGGAGGTTAGATAGCACAGTGTCCAAGGAAGGGCCGAAGTATATAGAATGGTGTCGTCTGCGTAGAGGTGGATCAGGGAATCGCCCGCAGCAAGAGCAACATCATTGATGTATACAGAGAAAAGAGTCGGCCCGAGAATTGAACCCTGTGGTACCCCCATAGAAACTGCCAGAGGACCGGACAACATGCCCTCCGATTTGACACACTGAACTCTGTCTGCAAAGTAGTTGGTGAACCAGGCAAGGCAGTCATTAGAAAAACCGAGGCTACTGAGCTGCCGATAAGAATATGGTGATTGACAGAGTCGAAAGCCTTGGCCAGGTCGTGAAGACGGCTGCACAGTAATGTCTTTTATCGATGGCGGTTATGATATCGTTTAGTACCTTGAGCGTGGCTGAGGTGCACCCATGACCGGCTCGGAAACCGGATTGCACAGCGGAGAAGGTACGGTGGGATTCGAGATGTCAGTGATCTGTTTGTTGACTTGGCTTTCGAAGACCTTAGATAGGCAGGGCAGGATGGATATAGGTCTGTAACAGTTTGGGTCCAGGGTGTCTCCCCCTTTGAAGAGGGGGATGACCGCGGCAGCTTTCCAATCCTTGGGGATCTCAGATGATACGAAGGAGAGTTGAACAGGCTGGTGATAGGGGGTGCAACAATGGCGGCGGACAGTTTCAGAAATAGGGGGTCCAGTTGTCAAGCCCAGCTGATTTGTATGGGTCCAGTTTTCCAGCTCTTTCAGAACATCTGCTATCTGGATTTGGGTAAAGGAGAAGCTGGGGAGGCTTGGGCGAGTAGCAGCGGAGGGCGGGGCTGTTGGCCAAGGTTGGAGTCGCCAGGAGGAAGGCATGGCCAGCCATTGAGAAATGCTTGTTGAAGTTTTCGATTATCACGGATTTATCGGTGGTGACCGTGTTACCTAGCCTCAGTGCAGTGGGCAGCTGGGAGGAGGTGCTCTTGTTCTCCATGGACTTTACAGTATCCCAGAACTTTTTGGAGTTAGAGCTACAGGATGCAAATTTCTGCTTGAAAAAGCTGGCCTTTGCTTTCCTGACTGACTGCGTGTATTGGTTCCTGACTTCCCTGAACAGTTGCATATCGCGGGGGCCTCTTCGATGCTATTGCAGTTCGCCACAGGATGTTTTTGTGCTGGTCGAGGGCAGTCAGGTCTGGAGTGAACCAAGGGCTATATCTGTTCTTGGTTCTGCATTTTTTGAACGGAGCATGCTTGTCTAATATGGTGAGGAAGTAACATTTAAAGAATGACCAGGCATCCTCAACTGACGGGATGAGGTCAATATCCTTCCAGGTACCCGGGCCAGGTCGATTAGAAAGGCCTGCTCGCAGAAGTGTTTTAGGGAGCGTTTGACAGTGATGAGGGGTGGTCGTTGACCGCGGACCGTGGCGGATACAGGCAATGAGGCAGTGATCGCTGAGATCTTGATTGAAGACAGCAGAGGTGTATTTGGAGGGCAGGTTGGTCAGGATAATGTCTATTAGGGTGCCCATGTTTACGGATTTAGGGTTGTACCTGGTGGGTTCCTTGATGATTTGTGTGAGATTGGGGCATCAAGCTTGGATTGTAGGACTGCCGGGGTGTTAAGCATATCCCAGTTTAGGTCACCTAACAGAACAAACTCTGAAGCTAGATGGGGAGCGATCAATTCACAGATGGTGTCCAGGGCACAGCTGGGAGCTGAGGGGGGTCGGTAGCAGGCGGCAACAGTGAGAGACTTATTTCTGGAGAGTTAATTTTAAAATTAGAAGTTCGAACTGTTTGGGCATAGACCTGGAAAGTATGACAGAACTTTGCAGGCTATCTCTGCAGTAGATTGCAACTCCTCCCCCTTTGGCAGTTCTATCTGACGGAAAGTGTTATAGTTGGGTATGGAAATCTCAGAATTTTTGGTGGCCTTCCTAAGCCAGGATTCGGACACGGCAAGGACATCAGGGTTGGCAGAGTGTGCTAAAGCGGTGAGTAAGGCAAACTTAGGGAGGAGGCTTCTGATGTTGACATGCATGAGGCCAAGGCTTTTTCGATCACAGAAGTCAACAAATGAGGGTGACTGGGGACATGCAGGGCCTGGGTTTACCTCCACATCACCCGAGGAACAGAGGAGTAGTAGGATGAGGGTGCGGCTAAAGGCTATCAAAACTGGTCGCCTAGAGCGTTGGGGACAAAGAATAAAAGGAGCAGATTTATGGGCGTGGTAGAATAGATTCTGGGCATAATGTGCAGACAGGGGTATGGTGGGGCGTGGGTACAGCGGAGGCAAGCCCAGGCACTGGGTGATGATAAGAGAGGTTGTATCTCTGGACATGCTGGTCTCAATGGGTGAGGTCACCGCATGTGTGGGGGGTGGGACCAAGGAGGTATCAGAGGTACGGAGAGTGGAACTCATAACAACAACCATACAGGTGCTCAGTCAACAACAGGTTACCTCATAACAACAACCATACAGGTGCTCAGTCAACAACAGGTTACCTCATAACAACAACCATACAGCTTCTCAGTCAACAACACAAGTTTTTTTTGTACGTGTTACTGTATGTGCTGCAGTCTTAACATGTCTGCTGAGGCTGGTTCTAACGTAGTCAGGTCATGATACAAAACAATCATTCTGGAACCGCCCAGAATGTATCTATTATTCTGTAAGCCAAAACCAATCCCACCATGACAAAAAAAGAGAAAACATTTGAGTAAGTAAATGCATACTGGTAGTAGGGTTGAGAGAGAAATGATATTGTCCATTTTCAACAAACTAAATGCTGAAAGTATTCCTATTGTGTCCTGCTCTGCGCTCTAAGCCATCTGCTCCTGCCTTGAATAATGGACATGAACTGGACATTATAATCCACATGAATTGAGGCTCCCGAGTGGCGCAGCGGTCTAAGGCACCACATCTCGGTGCAAGATGTGTCACTACAGTCCCTGGTTTGAATCCAGGCTGTGTCACATCCGTCCGTGATTGATAGTTTCACAGGGCGGTACACAATTGGCCCAGTGTTGTCCAGGTTTGGCCAGGGTAGGCCGTCATTGTAAATAAGAATTTGTTGTTAGCTGACTTGCCTTGTTAAATGTAAATGTATAAAACAGGAGGAAAGAAACACCAGTGACTGCAGCTGATATGAGGGGCATGCAGGTAGGACACACACACCAAAATACACAATCTCTCTCTCTCTCAAACACACACACACATCAGCCTTCTAAAACCAGACTAGAGCTGACCCAGAACATTTGGTGACGACCTGCGGTGTCTGCCAGCTGCTACATTACAGTATGTGGATCACGCCACCCTGCTGCGTCTGCACCAGAAGGASTAGGGAGGGAGTAGGTAGTAGTAGAACTCAGGGGAGAGGCCCAGCTCCCTGGTTCTACCCTACCAGTGCCCTTGATCTGCCCATCTCTCCCCAGGCCGGGGCCCCTCTCTCTCTGGGTCAGGAAACCAGGCAGACTGAGGGAGAAAGAAAGGGGAAGTCCTCTCCTCCGATCCACCAGGTCCTGTTTTTTAACCTCACCTTTCCTACTTTCCTTTCTTGATGTTGGTCTTTTTTAGATGACAGAGATCTGTGGGGAAACAGCTCCAGTAGAGGACCGGGAGAGAAGCACACAGTGGTATTAATTCACACTCAGCTGTGTGTTTGACTACCAGACTTTTTTAAATACTGCCCACAGCTATTTCTCTCTCTTTCTTTCTATTGCTCTCTCTCCATCTCTCTCTCTCTCTATCCTACTCTTTCTCTCTATCTTTCTCTCCCTCTCTCTCTCTCCCTCTCACCATATCTCTCATTCCCTAGCTCTGCTGCTTCTCATTCCCTCTCTCCTCCTCTTCCCGCTCTGTCTCCCTTCTTCCCCCATTCCCCAGAGCGAGGGGTGAGRTTGGGGTATACGATGCAGCACAGATTTGTTTGTCTTTGTTTGTGTCCTCTGGTGATACAGAGAGCAAATAGTGAAGAAGGAGAAACACATTCCACTCCTTCAGGTTTCATTATAGGCTAGTGAATGAATGAATTAACTTCTATTGATTAACTGTACAAATACACTGATACCCAGCAGATCGTCCACCTAGGAAGGGAACCTTTATCAGGAGCATGTTGTCTTCCCTGAACGTCACTCATCACTGCTYGCTAGTGTCTACATATCTGTGGCTCAATCCACTAGTGATGGGTCGTTCGCGATGTAGGTGAACGTTGGGAGCCGGCTCGCATATCAGAAGAGCCGAATCTATTCATAAAAATAGAAAACAATTAAGATATGAATAATCAAAATATTTCAATGAATAGAATTAACTCATTCAAAGAATGAGAGAGAAAAAAAATSTAGGCCTAAATGCTCAAGCGCACACACATTCGTTCTGACTCTCTGCTCAGACTAATCTGTTGTTCCTGTCAATCAGACACGCAGTGTCAACCAATGAACCGAAGATGGGTGAGGGAGGGCCGAGCCAACTCACACAGGCACACACTTAGCAGCCGAGGAGTGAGAGGAAGGACAGCTGGGAAAACAACAGCTGGAAAATGAGTCGGAAGCACAGTAGCATTTGGATGCATTTTAATAGTGTAGACAATGTTGGAGCACAGTGTAGAATTTGCCCCAGAAAAATCTCATATAAAGCCGGTTCTACGCACAACTTACACCGGCATATGTGAACTGTGCACCCAACTGTGAAGCTAGCTGTAGCGGAGCGTCGAGAAACTAGCGGGCCTGCTAGTGATAGTGGTGGAGCCAGCACCTCCACACGTGGAGATGTATCCCCTCAGTCAAGTAGACCTACTCCGCCACCCACAGCAACACAGTCTTCTATGGACCAGTTTATGCCAAAGTCTATGTCTGTAGCAAAACAAGGCCAAATTGATATTGCATTGGCTAAAATGATTGCCACCGATTTCCAGCCATTTTCGATCTTGGAGGGCAGAGGTTTTAGAAATTATAGCAATAGTCTAAATCCAATATACACTATTCCAAGCAGGAAAACCCTTTCYAAATCACTTATTCCACAACTGTATGAGAGCACACAGGCTTCAGTGCGGGAAAGAGTCCACAAAGCTACTGCAGTTTGCCTTACCACTGACTGCTGGTCATCAAGGGTAACCACTTCTTACATGTCGGTTACATGTCACCTCATTGAAGATTTTCCGATGTCTAGCTGTCTTCTGGACTGCTTTGAGTTCAGCGACAGACACACCTCAGAGAACTTGGCAGAGGAACTGTTGAGAGAATGGCCAGAGAATGGCAAGAAGATGGAAAAGTGGTCTGTTGTGTTAGCGACAGGGCAAAGCCATGAACARTTTAAAATGGACCCATCATCCATGTCTTGCCCACACAATCAACCTGARTGTAAGAGATGCTCTGAAGGTGATGAAGCCCACTGTGGACAAAGTGAAAGCAGCTGTGGAATACTTCCACAGGAGCACAGTAGGCGCTGAAAAACTAAAGTCTACACAACGCCAGATGGGGATGCCTGAGCTGAGGCCTAAACAAGACTGCAGTTTCTTGAGTCAAAGGATGCCATCATCTSTACCCTGGCCATTGTCAATGCACCTGTTGATGCTCTGACCCAAGAGGAATGGGAGGTGGTGGATGAGGTGTGCAGAGTCCTGGYACCCTTTGAGCAGGTCACTGTGGAGATCAGTGGAGAGAGGTACAGTAAGCAGTTATTACTACATCATTATTTAATCCAGTATTATATATGTATATGAGCAGTAGAGGAGAATGTAGTATCAGTAGACAAAACATGAACCTGAACTAATAAGTTACTGTTCTCTCTTTTCAGCTATATGACAGCCTCAAAAATAATACTCCTGTGTAAGGGTCTGCAGCGAATCACAGCCAGCCGCCAGAGAGAAGCAAACGTAACCACAGGACATGTGARAGAGTTGATGGACACCCTATGTTCATCAWTGGACAGAAAGTTCCACAGAAACCYCTGCACTTGACCCCAGGTTTAAGAAGTTAMCCTTCAGTGATGCCAGAGCYATTGATGAGGCTCTTCYAAGAATAACCTCAGCAGCAGGGAGGGACAGCRCCAGCAGTCAGCTGGCTCAGGCACCAGGGCAACAGGAAGAAGAGGGATCAGATGGAGCAGAAGCACCAGCAGTAGTGCCACAAACGTCTGCTGATTGGATGCTGTTTGACGAGAGAACAACTGGGGATGCAGCACGAAGGAATCCCTCAGCAGATGTCATAATGGAGGTCCAATCCTATTTGGAGGAGCACCTCCAAAGATCTGCAGATCCTCTGAGCTGGTGGAAGATCAAGGCCTCTGTTAACCTACAGCTTACTAAAGTCATGACAGGAAGACTGCATAGTGGCCACATCCGTTCCCTCTGAGAGGATCTTCTCGAAAACGGGACAAATCATTACTGAGAGAAGATACCGCATCAGCCCCTCGAAAGTGAGGCAGCTTGCATTTCTGAATGAAAATCTCTCATAAAAGCAAAATACGGTCAGCATTGCCGTGTGCTGCTGGTTATAACATGGCAATAAKGAAGAGAGAGAAAAGAGGGACCAGTTTAATGTTTTAAGTGGGATGCTGCAGTTTTGCACATTGTTATCTATTTTTCTTTGATATGGTGCAATATTCTATTATTATGTTGTTCAGATTGCATTCGTTTTGAATTGTTACATTTATATGCACTTTGTTAATATACATTAAAAAAGSTATACTTTAATTGCACATGTGTAATAGCATCCTTATTTTTTACATTTATTTCAATTTGTGGGATGCGGCAGTTTTGCACATTGTCTATTTTTCTTTGATATGGTGCATTATTCTATTATGCTGTTCAMATTATATTAGTTTTGAATGGTTAGATTTATATGCACTTTGTTAATATACATTAAAAAGGTATACT
Source organism: Salvelinus sp. IW2-2015 (assembly GCF_002910315.2). NCBI lineage: Eukaryota > Metazoa > Chordata > Actinopteri > Salmoniformes > Salmonidae > Salvelinus > Salvelinus sp. IW2-2015. The sequence continues at coordinate 4,771,148 of NC_036864.1, forward strand.
MTAAATGCAAATGTTTAATAGCATTCTTTTTCATAACAAACCAATGCATTTTTAAATACWTTAAGGTAGAGTATGATTTCATTTAATAATTTAAGTAGAATTGTTTTAACACCAATCATAGTCAAACTATCGCAAACTGTTTGACTTGAAAAAATACAAAACATATTTTTTTTAAAGAGCCGTTTGGGAGGCAAAACAGCTGGCACTTTTTGGTGAGCTGAGCCGAACGAGCCGGCCCACTGAAAAGAGCCGGAATGCCCATCACTACAATCCACCCCCTACTCCATCAAGTGTGGGAATAATATATTTTGTAGTGCTGTATATGTAGCCTGTGGATGGAGGGGTGTTGGGGGGCTTGGTGAATGAGGAGTGAATCACCCAGAGAGCAGAGGAGAGAACACAGATGGTGAGGAGAAGCAGGGAAGCYGGCAGCAGCTGGGTTTGGAGCACAAGCCTGGTTCCCTGGGTGCCATCTCTGCTCTGCGGAGGAGGAGCCAGGAGGGCTTCTCCCTCTCCCTCTCTGTTGCTCCCAACTTCTCTCTCTCCCCCCAGGTTCCTAGTTCTCCCTCTCCTCTTCTACTCCCTCATCTCTCTCCCTCTCCTGTAATCACAAACATAGCTGCTACTCCATAGAGCAGGATTCGCCAACTGATGGCCTGCTGGACGAATTTGGCCCGCGGGTGATTTTATTGCCCCCCCCCACCCCCCATGTTTTTTGTTGTTGCAAGAAATGAATAAATAAATGAAAACATGCACAGGGGCATTGTCATGCTGAAACAGGAAAGGGCCTTCTCCAAACTGTTGCCACGAAGTTGGAAGCGCAGAATCGTATAGAATGTCATTGGATGCTGTAGCGTTAAGACTTTTCTCCACTGGAACTAAGGGGCCTAGCCCGAACCATGAAAAACAGCCCCAGCCCATTATTCCTCCTCCACCAAACTTTACAGTTGTAACTATGCATTGGGTCATGTAGTGTTTTCCTGGCATCTGCCAAACCCAGATTCTGACTGCCAGATGGTAAGTGATTTATCAATCCAGAGAACGCGTTTCCACTGCTCCAGAGTCTAATAGCGTCGAGCTTTACACCACTCAAGCCGATGCTTGGCATTGCACATGGTGATCTTAGGCTTGTGTGCAGCTGCTCAGCCATGGAAACCCATTTCATGAAGCTCCCGACGAACAGTTCTTGTGCTGACGTTGCTTKCAGAGGTAGTTTGGAACTCGGTAGTGAGTGTTCCAACCGAGGACAGACGATTTTCAGTACTCGCCGGTCCCGTTCTGTGAGCTTATGTGGCCTACCACTTCGCAGCTGAGCCGTTGTTGCTCCGAGACATTTCCACTTCAAAATAACAACACTTAAAGTTGACCAGGGCAGCTCTAGCAGGGCAGAAATTTGACGAACTGACTTGTTGGAAAGGTGACATCCTATGACGGTGTCACGTTGAAAGTAACTGAGCTCTTCAGTAAGGCCATTCTACTGCCAATGTTTGTCTATGGGGATTGCATGGCCGTGTGCTCGATTTTATACACCTGTCAGTTACAGGTGTGGCTGAAACAGCCGAATCCACTAATTTGAAGGGGTGTCCACATACTTTTGTATATATAGTGTAATCTGTTCCATAGTATTCCCACGTATAATAGAGAGATATATGTGATTGTCTACAAATGTAAGCAAGGTTTGAAATTATGTTTTAGTCAAATATTATATCTGTTTGCTGTCTGCAAACTACTTGTTTATTTTAGGTTTCGGCCCTCTGACCATCCACTCAAGAAAGAAATCGTCCAGTGCATGAATCTAGTTGATGATCCCTGCCAGTGAGTTTAGGGGTTTACGGGATGCTGGGAGACTGGTGTTTGTCCCAGGCTGTTTGTAAGCTCTCTGAAGGGATAAGCCTCTCTGCAGGTTCACCAGAGCCATTCTCCATGAGTGATGATGGTATCAGATCACACACCACACAGATGGTGCTGACGACGAACAGAAAAATAATCAGTCAAATCATGTAAACACATACAGTGTTCATGATAAAAAAAATTGTTTTACCTTTATTTAACTAGGGTAAGCCAGTTAAGAACAAATTCTTATTTACAATGATGGCCTACCCCGGCCAAACGACGTTGGGCCAATTGTGCACCGCCCTATGGGACTCCCAATCACAGCCGGTTGTGATACAGCCTGGAATCAAACCAGGGTCTGTAGTGACGCCTCTTGGACTGAGATGCAGTGCCTTAGACCGCTGTGCCACTCGGGAGACATTGCAGAGTGATGCCTCAAAGCGTCAAGGGATTGTAGCTTAGGATAGAGACAAACCACCCTTTAACTTCTCAATAGAGACATTTATTCAGGATGTCAATGATAAGCAATGTTGTTGAGTGATAATAGCTATTGTTGTCAATAGTGACAAAGACATGAGCTGATCACATTCCCAATAATAAAGAGTGCCTCAAAGCATTGTATTGCTATGAATTATGAAAGAGGAACTAGTATGTTTTCCTTCTCTCTTACGCAGATCATTGTGGTAATATTAAACCTCATCAGAACTAGTCTTTCTATATGGCTAAAGGGGTTGCTAGGCAACTCACAGCACCAGGCAACCCACAGTCTGCAACCTTTTGTGCCCGGAAAACAACATCAGACTACAGGTGTCTGGATAGAGTCTCTTAAATCACCCGACACCACCTATTCCTTCTCTTTTACCAGTCTCCCTTCAGTGAGAGAAGTTGACTGTGTTTATTTAACCATGTGTGTGACACAAATGGGAAGTCGTGATATAAAGAATAGAAACTTGTCACAGCATGGAGTTTCCTAGGTTCCTGAGTGGCACGGCCAAAGTCCCCAACCGCAAGTTCTTCTCTTCCAGAAAAGGCAGAGGGAACGTGACAGAGAAGTGATGTCATCCGGCCAACGATAACTTCTGACCACTATGAGTCAGAACTGAAACTTTGAAGCACAAATAAAACACTTTTTTTTTTCTTTGCTAGGAACGTCTGAGTCCTTTTCTGCTCTGATGACCTATGCTTTCAAAGACTGCCAGAAAGGGAGTCTACCAAAGATTTCCGGTCCTGTCTACTGACATCTGCTGCTACCGCCTCAGGATACATTAACTAACATCGATATCAGATCGGACCTGATACTGAGGCTGTTTATCCTGGCTTTAGGGAGAGGGAGCCTTGGGAATATGAACATTAGGGAAACGACGGACCTGCTATCAGGGAGAAATCACGTCTGACATGCTGACAATTAATTCATGGCCGATGACTGAGATTCTGCGGAGGGCAGAGGGAGGGATGTATGGAGGGAGAGATAGAGAGGTGGAGGGAGGAAGGGATAGAGAGATGCTGGTGGCAATGATGGAGGGCTGTGGAGTACAGAGAGAGGGATGGATGGAGGGAGGGATAGAGAGGTGGAGGGAGGGAGGGAGGTATTATGGTGACGATGATGGAGGTCTGTGCTTTTAGAGAAATCTACAGCCGTTCATCTCGGTCTCTCCTTCTAGAGCTCTGCTTCAACTGACTGACGAATCTACAACCATCTACAGTCACATACATCAATTTGATCGACACCAAATAGCCTCTGTTGTACTAAATATGGACATACAACGCTTACCATACATGTATGAGGGTGTACGTACTGTACACCCTCATACATGCTGCTTCATGTGTACATTCCTAAAGGGATACTTGGGGATTTTTGAAATGAGGCCCTTCATTTACTTCCCCAGAGTCAGATGAACTCATGGATGTATGTGTGTATGCCTCTGTGTCCAGTYTGAAGGAAGTTAGYGGTCGTTTTGTGAGCCYARTAGCYTTAGCGCAATGACTGGAAGTCTATGGGTATCTGCTAGCACGCAAAAAAAGTATCCCTTTAATGGAAAACTATTTCCTTGCCCGAGAGTAGAAAAATACAATGTTCCTATTTTCTCCATGCATTGTGTTATCTGTGATGGAGTTTGATTGGCCTAGTGTTTTCGCTGCGTGCTGTTCTTATCAGATATCTATTATGATGCGATTACAGCAGTGATTTCCCCTCGGCATTACTGTGAAACTGGATTGGGAAGTGGAACAATACCCCCACTGTCTTCCATTAGAAATGTATTATATAAAGATGTCTCGGGCCAAGCTTTTCAAAAAATGGATACAGAGTGCCCTGGCTCTATAGCTCACTACAGGTGCATGAGACATGAACCATATGGAGAGGATTGGAGACAGAGGGCCCTTGTAGATTTATGTCATATCTCAGAAGCACACACACCACACACCTGCCTGCAKGCACACATATCCACTGTTTGTTTGCTGTTGTAGTGTTGCTGTTGTTGCTGTCTTCTGTCTGTGTTGTTCGTTGTTTCGTTTTGTCTTACATTGTTTCTTTTTAATCCCAGCCCACGTCTCCAAAGAGGCATTTTTGTCTCTCGCCAGGCCGTCATTGTAAATAACAATTTGTTCTTTGTTCACGTTTAAAAAAATGTTTTATATATAGATCTTTTTTTTTTAAGTCTCTCCTGGTTTGACAAGATATACAGAGATTTGGTGAGAGATTGCAGTCCTGTCAGGGTTGAGAATGATGTGTGACCGTGTGTATGAACAACCACCTCTGGTATAACCCAACTGTTGTCCAAATGATTACGTGACTGTGGCATACCCACAGAGAACTGTTGGAGCAATTTTAAGCAAGAGTCATGATAGTATTATCTTTCGGGTGTAGATTTCTCATGTATAAAAATTGTGTTGGAAACACACTTGATCCCTGTTTCACTTGCCTCCAGTCTGGTTAAGATGTAGCCCGGGCATGGTGTGTGAGATTTGTGCATGTTTCTCAACCCTGAGGGGAACTAATAAAAAACTTGTGGKTCAATAATCTCCCGTATGAGTTTAGGAAGGATTCTGAGAGAAAGGGAGAGGTTGAGAAAAAGGAATCAGGGGTCGATAGAGATAGAATAGAGAGTGACGAGAGAGAAGGGCTAGAGAGAGGACCCTGTGCCGTTTCAGTCGGACATCAGCAGTCACGCAACCCATCGGAGCGAAACTCATACTATCCATCCTAGCCATGTTATCAAGGCCCTGGGGCAAGACGTCTACTTCAGATTGGATTTAACAGAGAGCGTCCCATTCACAGAGACAGTTTTCATGGGCACTGATGCTATAATATACTGTAATATTTGCTTTCTGCTTTAGCTATTGGTAAATAATTGGTTTGAGTGTAGAATTGCTATTGCTGTTGTCCCTGACTTGAACTAGTGTTACTGACAAATCCTGACTCAGTATCAATGTTTGTAATGATGGGTCTGGTGTAGAAATACGTTTGTCTCTAATTGGAATCAAAGTATATGACTCTTTATTTACTAAGATAGTTCAACAGCTAGGGTACAAAATACCTTCATTTCAGAACTATAGGTTTAGTTTTTAGGATATTTTTCAGTCAGTATTGCTTGCTGCACAGGGCACTTAGCAGGCATACACTCTCTCATGTTTGAAGTTTGGCTGCCGTCTAAATGAACCTATTGATAGTAGCAAGTCTGAACACTTTTAAAACACACTTCTGCCAAACGTTTTCCGTTTTAGCCCCCCGTGAAAAGAAGATGGAGGCAATTCCAATAATGGGGAGGAGGAGGTTTGAGGAAGTGGAATTCATTAAGTCTGTCCACAGTTCAGCCCTCCATTGATTCCATGCCCAGGAAATAGTTGTCTGTGGAAAGAAACCTGGAAAATGGACACATATATCCAACCAATCTGTTACTCTGCCAGACACAGAGCACATTTCTGTTTTTCATCAACCACATGTAGGACAGGCTCTAAAGTATCTTAACAAATACACTTCAGGAAGTCAAAGAGGGCTGCTAGTAGGAGATAATTGCTTGAACTGTCAAATAAATGTTTTATCTCAATCGGATCACCTGAGTTGAACGAAAAATGACCTGTACATACAAACGTCCAGCTACTTGATCTCTAGGTCTAATTCCTCACTGAGTTCATAGGTCATAACGTCGTACGTAGTGAGCCCTGGCCCAGGTCCATCTCTAGTGGAGATAGATAGTGGATCTTAGTGTCAGAGGAACAGCAGGTTAGGAAAATGGCAGCTGCCTTAGGAGCCCACTGATGCCCATCAGTAAGGAGGAATGCACAGCAGAACAGGTGAGAGAGAGTACTGTCATTACCCTACACCCATCTGACACCTAACGAGCTGCTAAATGTCCTTTTAATCTACTAAATGGCATGGCCAGATGACAATGACTTTACACTATTACCACTMTAGCGTATGGAGTCCATATGGAGCTCTGGATTTCAACCAACTGCAGATAGTCAGTTTCAGAAGGGTGTCAGATTTGGAAGTGCAGGAACATCACTGTATACAATGGATAGAATTCCGGGCTCCGATCTCATTCATTTGACATGTAAACACTGTATTAAACCTTTCATATTGTAGGACTAGTATGCCATAGCATTTGYTACTTTGTACAGTGCATCAATGGGTCAAATAATGGAAAACAGATTCCTTTCCCAGTGTTTAATATGACGATATATTCACATTTTAATATGACGAAGAATTCACACCCRTTGACCTTTTCCACATTTTSTTGTGTTACAGCCTGGATTTAAAACGGATTCAATTCAGATTTTGTGTCACTGGGCTACACACAATACCACATCATGTCAAAGTAGAATTATGTTTTACATTTTTTGTACAAATTAATGAAAAATGAAAATCTGAAATGTCTTGAGTCACTAAGTATTCAACCCCTTTGTTATGGAAAGCCTAAATAAGTTCAGGAGTAAACGTTTGCTTATCAAGTCACATAATATGTTGCATGGACTCACTCTGTGTGCAATAATACTGTTTTACATGATGTTTGAATGACTACCTCATCTCTGTACCCCACACATATAATTTTCTGTAATGTCCCTCAGTCGAGCAGTGAATTTCAAACACAGATTCACCCACAAAGACCAGGGAGGGTTTCCAATGCCTCGCAAAGAAGGGCACCTATTGGTAGATGGTAGAAGCAGACACTGAATATCCCTTTGAGCATGGTGAAGTTATTAATTATACTTTCGATGGTGTATCAATACACCCAGTCACTACAAAGATACAGGCATCCTTCCTAACTCAGTTGCCAGAGAGGAAGGAAACCACTCAGGGATTTCACCATGAGGCCAATGGTGACTTTAAACCAGTCACAGAGTCTCATGGCTGTGATAGGAGAAAACTGAGGATGGATCAACAACATTGTAGTTACTCCACAATACTAACCTAAATGACAGAGTGAAAATAAGGAAGCCTGTACAGAATATAAATATTCCTAAACAGACATCCTGTTTGCAATAAGGCACTGCAAAAAGTTAAACTGTAAAAAATTTGGAAAATAAATTCACTTTATGTCCTGAATTCAAAGCGTTATGTTTGGGGCAAATCCAACACAACACATCACTGAGAACCACTCTTCATATTTTCAAGCATGTTGGTGGCTGCATCATGTTATGGGTATGCTTGTTATCGGCAAGGACTAGCAAGTTTTTGGGGGGATAAAAATAAATGGAATAGAGCTAAGCACAGGCAAAATCCTAGAGGAAAACCTGGTTCAGTCTGCTTTCCAACAGACGCCGGGAAACAGATTCACCRTTCAACAGGACAATAATCTAAAACACAAGGCCAAATATACACTGGAGTTGCTCACCAAGACGACATTGAATGTTTCTGAGTTAGCTAGTTATAGTTTTGCTTAAATTGAATTGAAAATCTATGGCAAGACTTGAAAATGGCTGTCTAGCAATGATCAGCAACCAATTTGAGCACATAAAAAAATAATAATGTGTAAATGTTGTACAATCCAGGTGTGGAAAGCTCTTAGAGACTTACCCAGAAAAACTCACAGCTGTAATCGCTGCCAAAAGCTATTCTAACATGCATTGACTTAGGGGTGTGAATACTTATGTAAATGAGATATATCTGAATTTCATTTTCAATACATTTACAAAAATGTAGAAAACATGTTTTCACATTGTTCTTATGGGGTATTGTGTGTAGATGGGTCAGGAAAAAATCAGTTTGATCAATTTTGAATTCAGGCTGTAGCACAACAAAATGTGGAATAAGTCAAGGGGTATGAATACTCTCTGAAGGCACTTTGTGGCCCCGGGTGAGTCTGATGGAGTTTAAAGTGAGGAGATGAAAGGGTGGAGCAGAGATGGGTGCCTAGGTCTCTCTCCCTCTTTCTTTTGATCAATTAAAATCCCTGTTAGGCATCTGCAGGGATGCGTAGGCCTGTGAATACCAGCGCATGAGAGGAGACACCTCCTTTAATCTCTCTCACTCCCTTTCTCTCTCTTTTGTTCTTTCTCTGTCTCTKTTTCTCTCTCCCTTCCACCMCCCTCTCTCTCTCTCTCCACTCGGGCAGCACACACGGAAAGGTTAATGAATCGAGAGTGAAGTCTCTCTGCCTGTGGACAATGTATTGAAGAGCGATGGAGTGTGGATAGGTCATTGTAAAGGCAATGTAAGGAATGGGTTGTTAGTCTACTCTACTGTTACGAAATGCCACTACTAATCAATCATCTCATCCATTTTGTCTCCCCATTTAAATCATGGCGTTACGGTGAACACACTGAATGAACCATTACTTAAAAGAGCTTTCATGATATGTCTCGTGCCTGCCGTATGTAGCCTATCTGAAAGTGAAGCAGATGATTTAGAGGCCATATCATCCCTTCTGTTTACCGTAAAGTCGGAGCTTTTGCGTATGTGTAATACACAAAAGGTACAACAGAACAGTGGTCCAGTACGACACAAGTGTGACAACAACCGATCAGATGCTTTGAAACATCCACCTCTTCTATGATTCTGATAGTAAATATTCCATTGATCCAAACCTTTAAACACGACCCAACCCTCCAACCCCCCCCCCACATCCCAGTATATCGCTCCAGACCCTGTGATGTGAATTATTAAACACAGTAGTGTTTGCACATTTAATGAATATTCAGACCTTTTTACTCTCTCGCTGTCCGTCCCACCCACTGTCATCATCTGTATTCATGTGGCATGGAGGTGGGAGGTTGGTGAGGCTGGCATCCGTTGACAGGAGGACGTGACTGGCACACTGATACCTTGACTGGTACACTAAGACCACTGTTCTGTCCTGGCCCTCCACACTACCTTACCAGCAGGTGATCACACACAGGGGCTAACCAGGTAAGAGAAGACAGACATCGGGGACTGGGGTGGGGGGGGGATGTAGGAAATGAGAGCAAGAGAGAGTAGCAGCTATCAAGTGCAACTTCGATGTGGCTAAAGCTGTTGGAACAAAGAAATAAAGCTGCATTATTCAAATTAAAATCAATCACTCTACAGTAAAGTGGTCAAAACATCCCTCGAGCTTCACAAGTTTATAAATGTACACACCTGTCAAGAAAATGAATTCAATGACCCCCCCCCCCTGATTTGTGCCGTTCTATTTTGGTCAGCAGACGCTCTTATCCAGAGCGATTAGAGTTAAGCGCTTTGCTCATTGACAGATTTTTCTCTTAATCAGCATGGGGATTCAAACCATCAACCTTTCAGTTACTGGCCCACCGCTCTTGACCACTATGCTACCTGACCTGGTTCATGTATTTAATGCTCTTTGGCTTGCTATGTGTGCCCCAAGTCCATTGCATGTCTCTAAAGCACAGCACACAGCACAATATTCAACACAGTTTACTGCTTCAATAAATGATGAATCAAATTCAGATCCCTGGGAATTTCAATTGCAGGTGCATCTTAGAGTGTGATTTGAATATCGGATCAAGGRTCCCCCTAGTGTTAAAAGCACCTTTAAATCGTGTAAGAGTTAAACAGTAGATTAGATCAAATCAAATGTTATTTTTCACAAATCCGCCGAATACAACAGGTGTAGACTTTACTGTGAAATGCTTCCTCACAAGCCCTTAACCAACAATGCAGGGTTAAAAAGTAAGAAAATTTAGCAAATAAAAAACTAAAAGAAATAGTCACACGGTGAAATAACAATAACGAGGGGCTATATACAAGGAGACCCGGTACCGAGTCAATGTGCAGGGGTACGAGGTAGTTGAGGTAATTGAGGTAATATGTGCATGTAGGTAGGGGTAAAGGTGACTAGGGAATCAGGATAGATAATAAACACGAGTAGCAGCAGCGTGTGTGAAGAGTGTGAAAGGGTGTCTATGTGTGTGTGTTTCTGTTTGTGTGTGTGTGTGTGTGTGTGTTGGAGTGTCATTGTAGTAATGTGAGTGTGTGTGTATAACCAGTGAGTGTGCATAGAGCCAGTGCAAGAATGTCACTCTAAATAAAACAAAGTGGCACCTTTGACAGAGTACACACACACACACACACACACACACACACACACACACACACACACAACACACACACCACACACACACACACACACACACACACACACACACACACACACACACACACACACACACACGTCAATTTAATGCATAAAAGTACATGTTGTCATCACTACTGCTTAATGCCTTATTTCAACTAGAGTAATTCAGCTATTTGTCTGCTATTACTGAAGTGTCATCCTCACCTTTTCTCTCCTTTGTCTCCAGGGGCTGTTTGTACCTGTAAGCTCCCATTTGTCATCATTCACAGTACAACTCTGTATAGAGGTCAGGTACTGCACACAGGGACCTACCTCACCTCCATTGTACTACAACCCTTGGAGGGACAGTAATAATCAAATCACTCAAGACCTGCACATACCCTCTCCATCCTTTGAGTGTTCGGAAGAATCTATCATTCATTCAAATAACTTATACATGTTACACATAGACTCGACATCCCCATAGATAGAATATGCATTACTGTAAGGGGGATGGACATGATATCTATAGTTATCATGCCATCTAATGGTACATTTGAGTATGACTGCTGGATTCTGTTTTTACTCCCATTCCACTCCAATCCAGTAGGTGGCAGGATTGCACAAACACAATAAACCTTTGCTGTCATCTAGTGGACATATTGCTCTATTACCCTGAGCTACGTCGAGACTATTGTGGTCCATGTTTTCTGTGTACTATAAAATAGATGGCTCTCCTAATCTTAACACTTTTCATATTCAAGGTTAGAACTACCTTCTTAGGGCTTTTCATGCTTCTAGCCTTGATTTGCATTTTTGATAACATATCTACATCATTTCACTTTTTAATGTCTATAGTATTGCTTAAATAGATGTTGTCCAATGAATTCGGTAACCCCTCCCTCTTCAAATCAGGCTTGATTGGAAAAAGCTGTTCAAAAGAGGACATTGCATTATCATATCTTCGCTACTCCCTGACGAAAGGCCATGCAGCCGAAACGCGTCAGAGTTTTTAAACTTTGTTCCCATTGAACATGCCATACAAATAAAGGCAGTTTAATTCATTATATGAAGTGTGGTCCTCCTTTCTTTTTGAAAACCTTATAAACAGTTGATTAAAACGAACAAAACTATGACACTGCGGCGATGTTTCAATGAAAACTTTAATCTTCTTCTAAAATGATACGATTATTCAGATGTTACAATTGTACAACCCGGCATCCTTTCTATGCCTCTCAATTGTCAATTTATTTCCCAAAACAATTTGAAGGACATTTAACAGTGAACAACAGTGAATTTGGATGAAAACCTTTTAAGTCTTGTTGGAAGATATCTGTGGGAGAAGAGTGTTTTTGGTTTGAGGTCAGATTATTTCAGAAAGTCCTTGTCACATCGAATGACTCAACATGGCACTAACCAATCCCTGTGGACAAAATGGGGATTGAGAGAAATCAGTGTAAACTCAAAAGAAGCTAAAGAAATCTAGAAGTAGTAGTCCCCAGTATGAACAGCAGCTACTGTCCTCCATGTCTGTACGGGCCTTATCAATGCCCTGTAGCACTGGGTATTACTGGGTTATAAGAGGGTAAAGGTCAGACCTAGGTCCAATACGTTAAATACTTGAGGTGCACTTCATTTAGCTTGACTAGCATGAAGGCCGGGTGGAGTTTGCACTTTTGCTACTATTCTATTGGTTCCATTGTACCAGACAAGCAAAGCACACCTCCAGTATTTGACATAGACAAGTCTGAATCATTATAATTACAGGTTATCTAACAGGCACACTGCGGAGACTGACTGACTACTGATAAAGTCTCTCAGTAGACTGAATATACAGCATTCCCACTACGTTCTCCACCTATTCTATTCTCTAAGGGTATTCCCCAGGGTATTCCCTAGGGTTAGGGGCAGGCAGCCTTGATATTCAACCACGCCAGTGTTCAAATTCGTCTTCACAGACACTATGGCGGTTGGGAGGCTTAAAGAGACTCTCCTCACAGGCCCTCGTCACTGTGACCTCACCGTTGACATCACGTCAATGACCAATCAAAACACAGGAAACGTTGTCAGAGGCAGCACTATACGACTTTTAGAGAATACAAAATAAACAACAACGTTCAAGTAATCCCATGGTCTGAAAAATACCTAAATCAAATGTAGAACCATTAAACATTTCAAACCTTACCCATATTACTTAGGTATAAAACCATTCAAATCTTAATAATTATAATAACATCGTAATAATAATGCCAGTTTGTGATGCCATTATTATGTGGTAGCAACTTCCAAGGAGGTAAGAAAAATGGCATGCACAACAATGTTGAATAATAAAGAACACAAAATAATACAAAATCATATCCAATCTATTCATAATAATCATAAATTACGGATGTTTGTCTCATAGAGATAGATAGAGGACTCATCTTTGTATCTGTGCCATAATGGCATASGTGACTGCGCGGGCATCTCCATGTTAGAGTAGTCAATTTTCTTCTCAATTTGTATTAGAAAAAAAGCAAAAGGCTTGTATTGGTGATTTACCACCACCTGCAGTTCTAGAATCCTGTCACTTATTGATTGTGGCCACTAGATGGCGGTAATATATCTTAAAGCCATTTACAAACCATAGGCAACCCAATTTGAYGAAGTAGAAGACAATGTTCTGATCATTGGCTTATCTCTCCCAACCCTTAGGAATCCCCACCCAGTTGACAAAAATAAAATGGTTGAAACGGTAATGGCAATTTCCATGCTAAAACGGGTTATATTCATTTCGATTCCTCTATCTATCTCTATGGTTTTTCTCTCTCAGCACGACCAGGCAGGGTAGCGGGGGATGGAGGGAGGCAGAACAACATAAAAACATTTCAATTTCCCAGGTCATGTTCGACCACGGATAGACGCTGAATAAATAAAACAAGGTCAAGTACTAAAGTCCATCGGTCTTGGTTTTCAGAACGGTCATCTTAACGCCACTGTTTTTACAACACCTAACAGTAGTTTTAGTGTTTTAACCATCTAACGGCAACCAAACCCACCCCACCCACCCCACTTCACAATAACAGAAACACAACCACACACACACACACCGCACGGTAAGAAATTGCACATTCAACACTCCATGGTGCCGTAAGGGACTGTTAAAAACATTAATGTAATGTAACATGAATAGAGAAATGCACAAACGTCATTCATTCATATTGCATTGAATATTGGCTCAGATTTGATTTGAACTATTCTCTCTCAAGCACACCACACACACAGACACAGACACAGACACACACACAGTCTGTAGGTGTGTACATGCTGCTCTGGTTAGAGCTCTAGGTTGGGTGTGTAATGGATACCCAGGGCTGCATGGAGAATCTGTCCGTCTCTCTTTTTCGTTGTCTGCCTAGCTTGTCTGTCATCTGTTCCCACACTGGCCTCCAGGGGGGGTTGTGGGGGCTTAGATTTAGGTCTCTTACAAGCCTAGCAGTGTTGTTGGGATAGCAGTAGTGGTATCCAAGTGTAGCGGTGGTAGTACTATGGGGTCGCTGGGTGCTGTCCCTGCCTCACAGTGCTGTGGTGTCTTTGGCACACGTCTGAATGATTCACAAAGGCTTCTGGAAAATACGTAAATTGAATACGCGGTTTAACCGTGTTGAACCGCGTTGGTACAGTATGTAAGGCTGCAGGGCCGCACTGAGAGAGGGTCTGTGTGTCGGTGAACCCTCACCTCTGATCCCTGACCCCGAACCCCCTGATCCCTAATCTAGCCCAGACCTGGCATTCAGTGAACAACAGGCAACTCCATACCCAACACTCCCATACACGTTTTACAATCAATCAATAAATTAAGAATAAAAATATAACATAAATAAATAAATTTCGATGAACATTTTCCTGTGCGCAGATAGGAAGCAGATAATGCTTGGATCGAGGTGTCTAAAGCGGCGAGCCGCTCCGCGTCTGTCCATCTGTCTGTCTCACCCTCAGTCAATCTATGGACGGTGAACGGGGCTTACCTCTTCCTCCATCTCTCATCCCTCTCCTCCTGTCTCTCCCCTCTCTCGCATGTGTCAAGTTTCCTCTCTCTCTCTCTCTCTCTAGCCTCTCTTCTCTTCTTCTCTCTCTCTTTTTCTCTCACTTCTCTTTCTCTCTTCTCAGTAATCCTTTCGTGGGAGACAGTGGCTAGGGAGCTGTTTGCTTGGTTCAAGGTAGGAAAGCCAGCTCTTTGGTCCCCCGCAATTCACGAGCTTCCTCTACTGTGGTTTGACCTGTGAAAACACACAGCACACACGTTCTGTGTGGTTATTACACTCCATTAAACAACTCCTCTTACTGTGCGAGCTTGCTTTTGTTCGTGTGGCACAGCAGTGTGTGTGGTCTGTTGTGTGTTCTGTGCGGTGGGGTAACAAGTGTGTGTACTGTGTGTGTACTGTGTTGTTCGTGTACTGTGTGTGTGTACTTGTTGTGTATGTGTGTGTACGTTGGTGTTGTGATGTCCTGTCTGTGTGTCTGTCGTGTGTGATACTTCGTGTGTACTGTGTGTGTCTTGTCTGTGTGTGTACTGTGTGTGTGGTGCAGTATGAGTAGGTGCGTGTGTGAGGTTCTAACCTTGAAGTTGGTCTTGATGAGGGAAGCTCCGGAGTCCATGAGAAGACGACACACAGTGTGATGCTTCTGAGAGGCCGCTTTGTGCAAGGCAGTGTCTCCTCTGAAAACACACACACACACACACGAGCACGCACTTCACGCAAGCTGCAGGATGCCTGATCAGTTTGAGGTGTAGAAAAGTTACTTCAGGCACAGAAACAAGACATTCTTCAATGTTAGACCCTCAGATAGACAACAAAGCCATAAGGCAGTGGGTGACTTACGTTTCTCTGTTGGTTAAATCCAGGAGCACCTTTGACCCTAAAAGAAAACAAACAAACAGAGCAAACATTTTATCGAACATCAGAGGTTTGCAAACAAACTCATTTGAAGGATGCAATAAGAAGCAACACACACACACACACACACACACACACACACAGACACACACTCACCGTGCTCCAGTATGAAGCGGACCACTTCAGTGTGTCCGTGCTGAGAGGCCAGGTGTAGTGCACTACAACCAGTAAAATCCCTCACCAGGAGGCTGGTCCCGCGAAAGAAGCTGCCCGACAACTGAAAGAGAGACAGGAAGAACACAGCGATGAGAGAAACGTGTGTATCGACATCAGTAGTGCATATTACGTCAGGAATGGCGTTTGAGCTAGTTCTAGTAAGACAGTCAGACGGTTGCTAGGGAGAAGGTCGAGGTATCTAACCGTAGTCAGGTCCCCAGAGGAGGCAGCCGTCAGCATTGCTGAAGAACACACACACACACACACCACTATCAGTTAGACAATGTTATAGGGTTACAAGTGAGTTAACAGGAATCATTCCCACTGTAAGGCGGGGTTTTTATAGATGAACAACACGGGTTTTACAAATGTTCTTCTTTCAAAAGACGCAAAACATCTCACCTTGTTCCTCAGACGTCAGAGGGCTCCTGTACCAGAGAGACAAATAGATGAAAGGACTGCGACTCTCTACATGAAATAACGTTAAAGCTGTGTGTGTGTATGTGTGTGTGTGTGTGTGTGTGTGTGAGCGTTTGCGGGTCTGTGTGTGTATGCATGTGAGTGTGTGTGTGTCTCTCTCGCTCCCTCTTTCTCTGTCTCTCACCCAGAGTTGGGCTCCACCACCAGGTCAGGCATGCCTGTGGCCGGTCCCCCCGCTAGTCCATCTTGGTCCAGGATAAACACCTCTTCCTGGCAGATTTCTGTCACATAGTGCAGGTGCTCCTGGGCCTTGTCTATACGGTAGAAACGGTCTGCAGACGTAGCTGGGGAAAGGAGACTTGGTTTAGAGAGATGATGTGAAAGGAGGGAACCGTTTACTGTCACACAYTCGATGTCTTACAGTCACACAGTTATACCGTGTTACCAAACCTTAGGTAGAGACTTCAGAGTCCCACTTTACATGAGGAACAACGMATGGAGATAGACACATATAAACTCAGCAAATAAAAGAAACGTCCTCTGACTGTCAACTGCGTTTAATTTCAGCTAACTTAACATGTGTAAATATGTGTATGAACATAAGATTCAACAACTGAGACATAAACTGAACACGTTTCACAGACATGTGACTAACAGAAATTGAATAATGTGTCCCTGAACAAAGGGGGGGGGGGCGGTCAAAATCAAAAGTAACAGTCAGTATCTGTGTGGCACCAGCCTGCATTAAGTATTGCAGTGATTTCTCCTCCTCATGGACTGCACCAGATTGCAGTTTTTTGCTGTGAGATGTTTACCCACTCTTCCCGAGGCACTGCAATTCCAGACATTTCTGGGGGAAGTTCTAGCCCTCCCTCCGATCACAGGTCAGATGTGCTCAATTGGATTGGAGAATCCGGGCTCTTCGCTAGCCATGGCAGAAACTGACATCCCTGTCTTGCAGGAAATCAGGCACAGAACGAGCAGTATGGTGGTGGCATTGAACATGCTGGAAGGGTCATGTCAGGATGAGCCTGCAGGAGGGTACCATGCGGGAGGGGATGTCTTCCCTGTAACGCATAGCGTTGAGATTGCCTCCAATGACAAACACAAGCGCAGTCCGATGATGCTGGTTCGGACACACCGCCCAGACATGATGGATCATCCACCTCCAAATCGATCCGCTTCATTCAGAGTACAGGCCTCCGGTGTCAACACTCTTCCTTCGCTCGGTAAATGCGAATTCCGACCATCACCCTGGTGAGACAAAACGCGATCGTGAGAGAAAGAGCATTTTTTTGCGCCAGTCCTAGTCTGGTCCAGCGATGGCTTGGGTTTGTGCCCATAGGCGACTGTTTGTGATGTCGGGTGAGGACCTGCCTTACAACAAGCCTACAAGCCTCAGTCCAGCCTCTATAGATCTGTTATGTTACAGGCTGAGCCTGATGGAGGGATTGTGCGTTTCCTGGCTGTAATCGGGCAGTTGTTGTTGCCTCCTGTTTAACCTGTCCGCAGGTGTGATTTTGAATGTCTGATCCTGTGCAGGTGTTGTTTACATGTGGTTCTGCCACTGCGTAGGACCGATCAGCTGTCCGCTTGTCTCCCTGTAGAGCTGTCTTTAGGCTCTCACGTAGGGGACATTGCAATGATATTGCCCTGCACATCATTGCAGTCTCAATGCCTCCTTCGAGCATGCCTTAGAGCACGTTTCACGCAGATGAGAGGGACCCTGGGCATCTTTTCTTTTGGTCTTTTTCAAGTCAGTTAGAAAAGGGCTCTTTAGTGTTCCTAAGTTTTCATAACTTCTTAGTTGCTACCGTCTGTAAGCTGTTAGTGGTTAAGACAGTTCCAGCAGGTTCATGTTCATTAATTATTTATGGTTCACTTGACAAAGACATGGGAAACAGTGTACAATGAAGCCTTTACAATGAAGATCTGTGAAGTCTTTTGGATTTTTACAAATTATTTTTTGAACAGACAGGGTCCGAAATAAGGTCCAGTTTCTTTTTTGTGAGTTTACAAGTAGGCTAAAGTGTTTTGAACCACGTTTGCCTAGGTGAGTGATGTCCTGAGTGGTGTACTCACAAGTCCAGGAGCTCCAGTTGGGGGACAGTTCTGTGGGGAGCCAGTCGCGGATAACTCGACACTCATCCTAAGAAGGGGAGGAAGGGATGGGCAGTTCAATAACGACTCACGATGCATAGTCAGACATAATAGACTGAAGAAAGACAGGACAGGAACCTTGGTTAATTGCACTTCGGCTGGCCAGCAGATGGGCTGATGAAGATTCTGTTTAGAATAGGGAACGCCCAGGAGTGTTTCAGAAAATAGAACAATCACCATAGCAATCATCATTGGCGTGAGTGTGTGTGCACAGGTGTGTGTATGCAAGTGTGTCACGTGTCTTTGTGTGTGTCTCTCACCTCCTGTAGCCTGTCTATGTAGAGTCTGCAGGTCTCCAGGTCACAGTCGCCTCTCACCACCACAATCCCCACAGCGATCGCTGCAACACACACACACACGCACGCATACACAAACACATACACACACACACACACACACACAGACAGACACACTTTATTAACGTCTATTCTGGCTGCAGGACACACACATGGGGACTAGAGGCTGCTGCCTATACATAGACTTGAAATCACTGGCCATTTTAATAATGGAACACTAGTCACTTGAATAATGTTTACACATTTTGCATTACTCATCTCATATGCATATACTGTATTCTATATTCTACTGTATCTTAGTCTATGCCACTCTGACATCCATATACAGTATTTATATATTCTTAATTCCATTCCTTTATTTAGATGTGTGTGTATCGTGTGTACTGTTGTGAAATTGTTCGATATTACTTGTTAGATATTACTGCAATGTTGGAGCTCGAAACACAAGCATTTCGCTACACCCGCAATAACATCTGCTGAACACGTGGAAGTGACCAATAAAATGGGATTTGATTTGATGGACACTTCAGCAAAGACACACACACACACACACACACTCACAGATGTCTCGGAGTCGTTCCCTGTCGAACTGTAGTCTGTCGTAGTCCTGCAGACTGATGCGGTTGACTCTGAGGCGCAGGCGCTCGGGGACAGCATGGGGGCTGGAGGAGCACACGCACGTGGAAACGTCTCAATCAACATTACACATGGCTTCATTTCATTTTTCTTCTGTTCAGTACCGGAAACAAATAGGATGTGTGTATTGTTCTTTTTTCATTGATTGCGATCTAGCAATGCCAGGATAGAGTACACTGTGCTACATGTACTGTAGCCACAACAGCACAGAGCACAGAGCAGGACAGGGGGGACTCCCACAGAGACAGACGCTAGGAGACAGCACGCCGACAGGTCAGAAAGGGTTCAGCAGCGGCAACCACATACTTTAGACGTTAGACCAACCTGCTGTACGCGGCAGTCGACACAGGCACAAACAAATAACTTGGCTCTCTCTTTCTCGCTCGGTTTCTCTCCGTCTTTCTCTCTCTCAGACAGTCTCTGAAACACACGTGCAGGGTGGAAGTACTTACACAGAGAAGGAGTCAGGGGGAGCAGAGAGGCGGCGCAGGTCCGCCGCACACACCTTCTGAATGCTGCAGGCGTACAGACACACAACAGGGCAGGGCGAGTGCAGGGGGGGGGGGAAACACAGGCCCAGAAGGGAGTCAGGTAAATATCAAGGAAAGAGAGAGGGACAGAGGAGTAGACATGAAGGTGAGGAGAGAGGGAAGAAAGAAAATATGAAAAAGACAGTCGAGGATGAAGACATGGAGGAAGCCCATGACAGACTAGAGTAGTATTGCAGAACACTAAGGCAACAACCAGGCACCGCTTTAGTTACTGTAGCTGAGTAGAACCACACTGAGTAAAGAGCAACACACACACAACGGAAGCTAGATACACACACAGGCATTAGTGCTGTTGGGACGATCTAACAGGTGGTGGTGAACGGAACAGACGGTTAGAGGAGAAACTAACAGTGTGAAGGGAAATATAATGAGACAAAGCCCTGAATAAGACCAAGAAACGGAACTGTGTGTGTGTGTATATGTGTGTGTGTGTGTGTGTGTGTGGGTTGTGTGTTGTGTGGTGTGTGTGTGTGTGTGTGTGTGTGTGGTGTGTGGTGGTGTGTGTGGTTGTGTGTTGGGTGTGTGGTGTGTGTGTGTGGTGTGGTGTGTATTTGTGTGTGTGTGTGTGACTTCACTCATTGAGCAGGGGTAACGGAGGTGCGTCTTTGGCTCTTCTGTACCGATGTTTGGCCTGGTTGCGTAGGACGAGTTTGTGGAGGGTTGAGGGGGCGCAAGCGAACGGCTCTCCATCCACCCACACACGCAGTGCAAGCGTACCCCACACCCATGTGAGCATCACACACACACACCACACACACATCACAACACACACACAACACCACACACACAGACACACACACACACACACACACACAACAACAACACCACCACAACACACACACACACACTGATATTAAATACAGTCTGACTAGACGGTTGTCTGGCCCTGTGTTATATCTCTGTCAGATGGGAATGTGTATATCTCTGTAGCTGGGACTGTGTTGTAATCTCTGTAGCATGGGCATGTGTATGTCTCTGTAGCATGGGCCTGTTTAATATTCTGTAGCATGGGGCTGTGGTTATATGCTCTGTAGCATGGGCCTGTGTTACTATTCTTGTAGCATGGCCTGTGTTGTAATCTCTGTATGCATGGGACTGTGTTGTATCTCTGTAGCATGGGCCTGTGGTTATAATCTCTGTAGCATGGGGCCTGTGTTATGTCTTGTAGCATGGGCGTGGT
>NC_036864.1:4792872-4795129 GCF_002910315.2 Salvelinus sp. IW2-2015
ATGGGCCTGTGTTATATCTCTGTAGCATGGGCCAGTGTTATATCTCTGTAGCATGGGGCTGTGTTATAATTCTGTAGCATGGGCCTGTGTTATATCTCTATAGCATGGGGCTGTGTTATATCTCTGTAGCATGGGGCTGTGTTGTATCCCTGAATAGTGTGGGTCTGTGTTATACACTCACGTGACAGTTTATTAGGTACACCCATCTAGTCCCGGGTTGGACCCCCCTTTGCCTCCAGAACAGCCTGAATTCTTTGGGGCATTCTACAACGTGTCGGAAATGTTCCAAAGGGATGTTGGTCCATGCTGACGCGATGGCATCACGCAGTTGCTGCAGATTGGACGGCGGTACATTCATGCTGCGAACAGCCTGTTCCATCTCATCCCAAAGATTCTCTACTGGGTTGAGGTCTGGGGACTGACCAGGCCACTCAAGTAAACTGAACTCGCTGTCATGTTCCAGGCAATGTTTTTCCACTCCTCAGTTGTCCAGTGTTGGTGATCACGTTGCCACTGGAGCCGCTTCTTCTTGTTTTTAGCTGATAGGAGTGGAACCCGGTGTGTCTGCTGCAATAGCCCATCCATGACAAGGATTGACGCGTTGTGCGTTCCAAGATGCCGTTCCGCACACACTAGTTCTGCGCTGTTATTTGTCTGTTTGCAGGCTACCTGTTAGCTTACGATTCTCACCATTCTCCTTCGACCTCTCTCATCAACGAGCTGTTTTCACCATCAGGTCTGCTGCTGACGGGGTGGTTGTGTTTGTCACACCATTCTTGGTAAACCCGAGACACTGTCGGGCTTGAAAAGCCCAGGAGGGCGGACGATTCTGGGATACTGGACCCGCGAGCCTGACACCGACGATCACACCATGCTCAAAGTCGCTATGCTTACTGGTTCTGCTCATTCTAACGTTCAATAACTGAACAGTAACTGAATGCCTCGATGCCTGTCTGCCTGCTTTATATAGTAAGCCACAGCCACTTGACTTACAGTACTGCCTGTAGGAGCGATCCATTTTGGTGAACGGGGGGGTGTACATAATGAACTGGCCAGTGAGTGTATATGTGTAGCATGCACTGTAAACCCCGATGTGCTGTCATTACTCAAAACCTTTGAGGAAACGCGTTGCAGTTACTATTTCTAATATATCTAGTAAAGTAACTTAAAGTGATTTTGTAGTCATTACTCAAACCGATACATCACATAAGACCTTATTTTGAGGCCTAGCTTTATCCTAATACAGTGGCCTCATAGTTCACAGGCCCCATCAGGTTTGCAAGTAGGGTTGCAAAGTTCTGGTAACTTTCCCCAAATTCCCCCCAAAATGTAAACCCTGGTTGAAGGATTTCCAGAAATCTTCCAACTGGGGTTTCTGGAAAACCTGGACATTTTTCCAGAATTTTCCAACCCTACCTGCACATCACATTCTGCTGGTTTTCAAAGTGATGTGTAATTCCTATTGGAATCCAGCCAGAGTTAGGATATACAACAGTTTTATTCACCCGCAACCTGCATTCATAATGACTGCCAGGGTTCAGAACAGTGCGAGGAGACTACCTAAGCCACTTCAACTGGAACAACCATTTCAGTAACGGGTACCAAAAAAATCAAACTAAATTATTGGATTTGTTCAGAAAAATATATGTTATTTATCTGTAGCATAAGATGAATCAATGAATCACTCAATGTACGTGCAAAAACACAGATGTTAAAACATATCTTTTGTAATCTACCTGCATTAGAACATGCTGGGGAAAAAATAATTTGTTAGCATAATTAAGTAATGTTACTATCCCCACTTGAACAAAAAAACACTTAAATAGATGTAATTTTCAAATTACATGAATTGCATTCCTTTCTATCCTTCTGGGGAGTGACAATATGGCCGACCAGTGGTTTCAAAGCCTCTCACTGGCAAATAAATCAAAACAAACTTTATTTGTCACATGCGGCGAAGTGTCGACCTTACTGTGAAATGCTTACTTACAAGCCCTTAACCAACAGTGCAGTTCAAGAAGAGTTAAGAAAATACTTACCAAACAGTATCAGCAATCCAGGGTTTATACACATCATTGGTTGTATCGCTAGTGTGGGCCTGTGTTATATATCTGTAGTGTGGGTCTGTGTTCTATCCAGTTAGTGTTGGCCTGTGTGAAATCTCACCTGTACAGCGATGGTCTTAAAGGTGGTCAGAGTCACCTCTCTACACTGGTGCAGCCTCTCACCATGACCTCCTACCTGCAGTGCCGCCTAG
>NC_036864.1:4803024-4814726 GCF_002910315.2 Salvelinus sp. IW2-2015
GTGTGTGTGTGTGTGTGTGTGTGTGTGTGTGTGTGTGCGTGTGTGTGTGTGTGTGTGTGTGTGTGTGTGGTGTGTGTTGTGTGTGTTTCGACACACTGACACACACACACACACACAGTGTAATGAAGGGCTTTTAAGGAAATAAGTCCCTATTATGCCTGTCTCTCTGTCACAGTAACAACCATTACAGTCCCAACACGGCTGAGCTATCACATACAGTATTCAATAGCCATGTACATTAACACACAATAAAATCCTATCAAATGTGCTGCAGTGGATTCTTCTCTAAGCAAATGTTCAAATCAAATCAAATGTTATATGTCACCTGCTTGGTAAAACATCAGGTATAGACTTACAGGTCCTTTTCCAACAATGCAATAAATACTAGAAATAGCGATACAAGGACTAAATACACAGTGTAACAATAACATGGCTTCATACAGGGAGTACCAGTACTGAGTCAAAGTGCAGGGCTACGAGGTAACTGAGGTAGCTACAGTACATATAGGTAGGGGTGAAATGACTAGGCAATAGGATAGATAATACACTTAGCTGGGGCAGCAGCGTATATGGAGCAGTAGCAGCAGTGTATGTGGTGAGTGTGAAGGTGTGTGTGTGTGTGTGTGCGTGCGTGTGTGTGTGCGTGTGCGTGTGTGTGTGCGTGTGCGTGTGTGTGTGCGTGTGTGTGAGGCGTCAGTGTGCATGTGTGTGCATGTTATGTGTGTGTGGGCGTATGTAGTGCATATGTGTGTGTAAGTATGCATGAGTGTGTGGGTAGAGTCCAGTGTGTGTGCATAGAGTCAGTGCAAGAGAGTTAGTTAAAAAAAGGTCAATGCAGGTAGTCCGGGTAACCATTTGATTAGCTATTTAGCAGTGTTGTTTAGTCTTATGGTTTGGGGGTAGAAGCTGTTTAGGGTCCTGTTGGTTCCAGACTTGGTGCACTGGTAACGCTTGCCATGCGGTAGCAGAGAGAACAGTCTATGGCTTGGATGGCTGGAGTCTTTGACAATTGTTTGGGCCTTCCTCTGACACCGCCTGGTATAGAGGTCCAGGCCCCAGTGAGCTCGGCCCCAGTTATGTACTGGGCCATATGCACCACCCTCTGTACCGCCTTGCGGTCGGGTGCCTTACAGTTGCCATACCAAGTAGTGATGCAGCCAATCAAGATGCTCTCAGTGGTGCAGCCGTATAACTTTGGACCTGAGGGCCCATACCAAATCTTTTAAGCCTCCTGAGAGGGAAGAGGCATTGTCTTGCCCTCTTCACAACGTTAAGGGTATGTGTGGACCATGGTAATTCCTCAGTGTCGTGGACACCGATGAACTTGAAGCTCTCGACCCGCTCCACTACAAGCCCATCAATTTGGATGGTGGTGCGCTCGCCCCTCCATTTCCTGTAGCCCACGATCAGCTCCTTTGTCATGCTGACATTGAGGAAGAGGTTGTTGTCCTGGCACCACACTCCCAGATCTCTGACCTCCTCCCTATAGGCTGCCTCATCGTCTTCGGTATTCAGTCCTAGCACCATCGCGTCGTCAGCAAATTTGATGACGTTGTTGGAGTAGTGCATGGCTACACAGTCGTGGGTGAACAGGGAGTACAGGAGGGGACTAAGCACACACCCTGGAGGTGCCCCCGTGTTGAGGGTCAGCATGGCGGATGTGTTGTTGCCTACCCTCACCGCCTACGG
This sequence comes from Salvelinus sp. IW2-2015, assembly GCF_002910315.2. NCBI lineage: Eukaryota > Metazoa > Chordata > Actinopteri > Salmoniformes > Salmonidae > Salvelinus > Salvelinus sp. IW2-2015. Next base: position 4,804,714 of record NC_036864.1, read on the forward strand.
GTGGCCCGTCAGGAAGTCTAGGATACAGTTGCAGAGGGAGGTGTTCAGTTCCAGGGTACTGAGCTTGGAGGGGACTATGGTGTTGAATGTTGAGCTGTAGTCAATGAACAGCATTCTTACATAGGTGAAGTGAGCATAGAAGGCATTTCTCTTGTTTGGTAGCCTCGCGTCCCTAGGCAGCTCGTGGCTGGGTTTCCCTTTGTAATCCATGATAGTGGGCAAGCCCTGCCACATCTGTTGAGCGTCAAAGCCGACGTAGTAGGATTCGATCTTAGTCCTATATTGATGGTTTACCTGTTTGATGGCTCAACGGAGGTCGTAGCGGGATTTCTTGTAAGTGTCCGAATTAGCCCCGCTCCTTGAAAGCGGCAGCTCTAGACTTTAGACGTTCTCAATGTATCTTCTGAACAGAGGCAGACAAACAATCTCTCCCTCATACTGTCTCTCTCTCGGGCGTCTCTTCTCTCTTCTCTTCTCCTCTAAGTATCTGAATGTTATTTCCATGCAGATTTGATGTTGTTGTCTGTAATGAATTATAATCACTGCTAATAATCCTTGATATACACATCCCTCCTCTCCTCCCCAAGAGCCTGGAAGTGTTTTCTCTCTCTCTCTCTCTCTCTCGCTCCATCTTTCTCCCTCTGTGGGGTTCAGAGAGAACTCGTTTATATTTAGGCAACGCTCATTAGAGCTACTGCTAATGGTTATAACCTCTACAGAGAGAGACGATGGTAATAAATATATCTAAGACAAGAAAAAGATAGACGACGGATGAATATACTCTACACGAGAGAGAGGACATGTACTTCAGGTAAAGCTGAGAGAATTTTTTACTTCCTTCACACTGGAAGCCTGAGACAAAGGGATGGCGATATGACAAAATAGCATTTCGAAGTTCGTAAAGAGAGAGAGGGACTTCATCCAGGACACGAGGCTCAGACTGTTTACCGCCTACAAGTCAGACCGGGCTGGACACAACACACACACACACACCACACACACACAACCACACACAACACACACACACACACAACACGACACCACACACCACAACCCCACACAACACACCACGACACACACACGATCACACACACACACACACGGAGAGAGAGAGAGAGAGAGAGAGAGAGAGAGAGAGAGAGAGAGAGAGAGAGAGACGTCTCTGCACTGACTCAGGCGATCAGAGTGCCAAAGGCTGTTTCACGTCACATACACACACAAACGTAGCTTTTGTGTCAGCGAACGTGCTGATGACAGCAGCACTCTCACCAACAGGACGCACACACACACACACACACACACACATGCACACCGACACACACAGTGGCGCTGCGGCAGGTGCAGGAGAACCGAGAGAACAGGCTGTATGCTGATAGAAACAGAACAGACAGACAGAGCAGCAGCGATGAAAGGACAGTCTAAAAGGACACAGGACAATACCTGCGATAAACCACACTAATTACTGCTGCAACACAACATGAGTTATTTCAGTAAGACAGAGTCCACTGTGTTGACAGGGAAAGGGGGGATACCTAGTCAGTTGTACAACTGAAATGTGTCTTCCACATTTAACCCAACCCCTCTGAATCAGAGAGGTGCGGGGGGCTGCCTTAATCGACATCCACGTCTTCGGGCGACCGGGGAACAGACTACTGGGCTATAGTTAGTAAGATGACTATGTCGGGTCAGAGTCAGACAGAGGGTGTATACGGTACAAACACAATGAGACACACGCATGCAAAGAGGACACAATGGCACGTGCTGCCTCTGCATTACGATTGTTAACTCTTTAACTTCGTTTTAAGCCCACGCTTCATCTGAAATATTTCTTTCAGAAATCTGTCAGCATTATTTTGCGGAGGGGGCACACCGACTGGACCAGGTAAAGAGTACCCCGCCCCCACTATTCTCCCAGGTAAGTGGTTGCTTCCAAGGTGCACCACGGAGCAAAGATATGCGCGGCAGGACGCTAGATACACCAGCGCGTGCAGACAGTATCGTCATTGGAGGAGGAGAGTGTAGAGTGACACACACAGTGTTTGATATGATTGGAGCTGCCGGTGATGGGCAGGACTCCCAGGAGGTACAGTATGTGATATGATTGGAGCTGCCGGTGATGGGCAGGACTCCCAGGANTGATGGGCAGGACTCCCAGGAGGTACAGTATGTGATATGATTGGAGCTGCCGGTGATGGGCAGGACTCCCAGGAGGTACAGTATGTTTGTAAATTCAAGCTATGTAGCCTTTTGATTCCTTCTTGATGAATAAATACAATGAAAATATTTGGTTCGGAGGAAAACGTGTTCAAGGTGTTTGAAAAGTACAACATTCTCCGACTTCCAGAGGGGGGCCAGCCCCTCTCCAGACAACCTCCCCCCTCTATCCTCACGTACTTCGTGCCCCCTCTAAAATAATGGGTGGATGACACCCATGTGAGGGGACACACCACCGCACCCATGCCGCAAAGAAACACACACGCACATCCACACCCAAAGGGCAGCTTACCCCTCCCCAGTTGAGGGTCCTGGCGAGGTCATTTCCTGTCCCCAGAGGAAGTACAGCTACAGGCGGATGGGGGGTCATTCCTAACTCATCCAGAGCAGACAGGATCCACCCCACCTAAGGCGAGAAGGCGAGAGAGAGAGAGAGGAGAGAGAGTGAGATGGGGAGAGGCATTGTGAATGAAGTACATTAATGCTGTGAATAATGTACAGGGTCCTGCGACATGTTCATACACGTTAACGATGTCTGTGTGTGTTGCCACCAGGGGGAGCTGTGTTCACACTCAGTAACACATATTGCACTGTCTGTCATCTAGCACCCTCAAACTCAACTCTGGACCTCGAAGCCAGTTCCATTGCTTTTTTAAAAATTGTTCCCCTCTAATCAGGGACTGATTTAGACCTCGGAAACCAGGTGTGTACAATTAATGATCAGGTAGGGTAAGAGTTGAATACCCCTGACAGTAGCACTGCAATCATACAGAGCCATTGCTGCAGACAGGCAGGCAGACTAACATTAGTAATAGCAGTTGTGATGCAGTACAACAGTAGTAACATGTTCATTCTCTCACCGTTCCGTCTCCTCCACAGGCCAGGATACGCAGGTTTGGCACTTTCCTGTACAACTCCAACCTGGGAGACAGGACGTACAGAGGTTAGGGTGTAGGAAATAGTGTATGAGGTGTAGTGTGGTAGGTAGGGTGTGGCATGCAGGGTGTCGTACTCACGCCTCTCTGAGCCCTCCCTGGGAGAGATCAAACACCTGGCGAGGGTTCAGGATCCACATGAACGTCTGTAACACCTTGGTACCCTGAGACACGGAGAGAGAAGGAGGTTAGGGTCAGGGGTCAGGGYTGYKGGTGGCTAGGGGTTTGTGGGCCGGCATTTAGGGTTATAGGTCAGGAATCATAGGTTAACTTACCTGGTTGCCTCCACTCTTGGGGTTGACAAAGACTAGAACAGGTTTCATCAGAGGGGAGGGAAGGGGCTTCAGCATGAACGGACGCCACTTTGACTCCTAATGGGAGCAAAAAGATATTAGCAAGAGTCGACCCCTTGTCAGCAAATAGAACACGTTTGTACACACACCCCACAGAGGGACAGAGAACAGTACTCACCCCACAGAGGGACAGAGAACAGTACTCACCCCACAGAGGGGAGCTATTTGTATAGAATGCGGAGGTAAGCTGGGGACATAAAACATAAGTTACTTTTTATTTTTTCTTTTTTTTCACGAGGCAGGTCGCGTAGGGTTCCTCCATAATACACAGTGTTCTCAGGGAGGACAGAGATATCTAGTACTCTACCTTCACAGAGTGGACAGAGTAACAGGTACTCACTTGCCACTTATGGGACAGCACCGAACAGCTACTCACCCCACCGAGGGACAGGGCAGTACTCCGCTTCACGCAGAGGGACTTTGAGGTACATTAAGGTACTCACGGGCGGCCAGCTGGGACAGAGAATCTTTATAAACAGGGGCCGGAACCATCAGAGGGACCAGACTGGAATACAGTTTACTATCATTTCTTTCTTGGTACGAGGCGACAGATCTGTCTTTTGGATTTGGAGGGGGGTAGCATTTCATCGGCCCGAAAACAGGGTAGTGGAACGAGAAACAGATACATCACCCCACAGAGTTGGACAGAGAACGGGGTTACTTCGCCTCACATTGAAGGGACAGAGAACAGTATTCACCATCTGAGGGACAGAAGCACACCAGTTCACCACAGTAGGGACAGAGAACTAGGTACTCTACCCACAGAGGGACCCTTGAGACTCTGTAAAGTTGGGCGGAGCCAATGAGGACAGAGAAAGTAAGCTTTTGCCACAACTTGGTTTCTCTGGTCCTCTGTTTGGGGTTTTGGTGTGGGGGGTCCCCCCGTTTTTTTTTTTTTTTTATTTGGCCCTTGAAAGGGGGGGGTTCCGACCCCTCCTTTTGCCCCTTTAATTTTTTCCTTGATTTTTATTTGCCTATTAGGACAAGGGTCCGGTTGGGCCCCCCCGTTTCCCCCGTTTTTTTTCAAAAACAGTAGGCGACACCTGAGGACAGTACGTGCGCCACAAGAGGGCACACGAGGACAGTACTCTCCCCACAGAGGGAGAGAGACACAGAACCACCCATCAGAGGGACAGAGAAGCAAGTACCACCGCCCACAGAGGGACAGTAGGACAAGTCACTCACCGTCACAGAGGGATCTAGAGAACTGTAACTCACCACGAAGCGTCTCGCCAGCAGGGACAGAGACAGTACTCACCCACAGAGGTGTAAACTCCACCCCAGAGAAGAACAGTAACTTCACCCACAGAGGGACAGAGAACAGTATACTTGGTCTCGAGATAGGGTGGGACTACGGAACCACAGGAGGGACAAGCGAACAGTCACTGTGGCACCCACACAGGAGGGACAGAGGAACAGCTACTCCCCACTTAGAGGGAGCAGAGAACAGTACTCACTCACCACAGAAGGGACACGAGATCAGTATCTCACCCCACAGAGGGACAGAAGGACAATACTCACCCACAGAGGGACAAGAGGAACAGTACTCACCCCAAGAGGGACAGAGAACAGTACTCACCCCAAAGAAGGGACAGATGACCAGAGTGGATCACACCCACACAAGGGGGAAGAGCCACCAGTATCATCCCACAGAGCGACAGAGAAGTTACAATATCACCACAGAGGGACAGAGGACAGTACTCACCCCACAGAGGGACAGAGGACAGTACTCACGTCAGTTCCTTTCTTACTGGTCCTTCTTTTAAACGATGTGCGTTTTTTCCTCCTTGTAGAGTTTTTGAACGAGCTCTGTYAYAGGGGAGAGAGAGAGACACGCATTAAGGCATGTTCCACAGATTAACCCTGCAGCAACACACAGCGCTGTCTAGCTGTTGGTGTATGCTGAGGTCAGGTGAAGTTGACAGTAATAAGAGACAGTAGACTCTAAAAGGAGTCTGTAAAGGAGTATGTAAAGAAGTCTGTACAGGTGTGTGAAAAGGACTCTATAAAGGAGTGTTTAAAGGAGTGRGTAAAGGAGTGTGTAAAGGAGTCTGTAAAGGAGTATGTAAAGAAGTCTGTACAGGTGTGTGAAAAGGACTCTATAAAGGAGTGTTTAAAGGAGTGTGTAAASYACTATGTAAATGAGTGTGTAAAATAGTGTGTAAAGAACTCTGTAAAGGAGTGCGTAAAGGAGTGTGTAAAGGACTATGTAAAGGAGTGTGTAAAGGAGTGTGTAAAGGACTCTATAAAGGAGTGTTTAAAGGAGTGCGTAAAGGAGTGTGTTAAGGACTATGTAAAGGAGTGTGTAAAGAAGTGCGTAAAGGAGTGTGTAAGGACTATGTAAAGGAGTGTGTAAAGGAGCGTGTAAAGGAGCGTGTAAAGGAGTATGTAAAGGAGTGTGTAAAGGAGTGTGTAAAGGACTGTGTAAAGGAGTGTGTAAAGAAGTGCGTAAAGGAGTGTGTAAGGACTATGTAAAGGAGTGTGTAAAGGAGCGTGTTAAAGGCAGTGTGTTAAAAGTAGTGCATAAAGGAAGTGTGTAAAGGAGTGTGTAAAGGTGTATATAAAGGAGTGTGGCAAAGATGTGTAAAGGGAAGTATGTAAAGAGTGTGTAAAGGAGTCTGTAAAGGAGATGTAAAGGAGTTGTTAAAGGAGCGTATGTAAAGGAGTATGTAAAGGAGTTGTAAAGGAGTGTGTAAAGGAAGTTTAAAAGAGTGTGTAAAGATGTGTTAAATGAGTCTGTAAAGAAGTGTATAAAGGACTGTGCTAAATGAGTGTGGTAAAATAGTGTGTAAAGAACTCTGTTAAAGGGGTGTGTAAAGGAGACTGTAAAGGAATCTTGCAAAGGAGGTGTAAAGGAGTGTGTAAAGGAGACTGTAAGGAGTGCTGTAAAAAGATGTGGTAAAGGCACATGTTAAAGAGGGTGCTGTAAAGGACTGTGTAAAGGAGTGTGTAAAGGACACTTAAAGGAGTGCGTAAAGAGTCTGTAAAGGAGTCTATAAAGGAGTGTGTAAAGGAGTGTGTAAAGGAGTGTGTAAAGGAGTGCATAAAAGTGTGTGTTAAGGAATATGTAAAGGAGTGTGTAAGGAGTATGTAAAGGAGTGTGTAAAGGAGTGTGTAAAGGAGTCTGTAAAGGAGTCTGTAAAGGAGTGGAGTGCATAAGGGAGTGCAATAAAGGAGTGCATAAAGAGTCTGTAAAGGAGTGCGTAAAGGAGTGCTAAAGGAGTGCGTAAAGGAGTGCGTAAAGGAGTGCATAAAGGAGTGCATAAAGGAGTGCATAAAGGAGTGCGTAAAGGAGTCTGTAAAGGAGTGCGTAAAGGAGTGCGTAAGGAGTGCGTAAAGGAGTGCATAAAGGAGTCTCTGTAAAGGAGTGCGTAAAGGAGTGCTAAAGAGGAGTCGTAAAAGGAGTGTTAAAGGAGTGTATAAAGGAGTCTGTAATGGAGTGCATAAAGGAGTGCATAAAGAAGTGCGTAAATGAGTGCGTAAAGGAGTATGTAAAGGAGTGTGTAAAGGAGTGGTAAAGGAGTGCGTAAAGGAGTCTGTAAAGGAGTGTGTGCCCAAGCATGTGGGTCTCATCCAATCCTGGCTGTTTGGCTGTGATGTGACGTGAAGGCTGCCTGTTGGACTGTGTGTGTGCTCTAGGTTGAGCTGCGGTTGAGCTGCGGTTGAGCTACGTGCGTGTGTGAATCTGTGTCAGGGTTGTGTGTGTGTGTTGTGTTCTCACCTGTGGCTTCCTGACTTTGATGATCCAGGAGGGGGGACGATGACCGGCGTGAGCCCAGAGAACAGGGTCCTCAATCTGATGTAGCTGGAAACACGTCACTTGTTATGGAACTGAAGGGTACAGGAGAGGAGGAGAGGAGGAGAGGAGAGAGGGAAGAGAGGGAGGAGAGGGGGTTAGGGGTCTGTAGGTACCGCTACTAACTCATACAGACACTCTAATAGAGAAGAACACACACACACACCCCCAAAAACACGAACACACACACTACAACACACAGAGAAACACACAAGACAACTACTCACAGCTTGTTTGCACCAGGAGCAGCTGATGGCCCAAATCTCTTTACTGTGGAAGAACTTCTGCTGAAGCTCTACCGACACACAGGATGAATCATGTTCTTCATTCAGATGAACACAATATACAGGATGCTATCCTTCAGGTGTACAGTAGGTGTGAGTCTTACCTTCCACACTGTCTGCATTTCCCCTCTTGGGCGCCGGTGCCCAGTGGTGCCTCAACATATTCTGCAGAAGACGGGACGAGGGAGAGGGAAGAAAGAGAGCAGTCAGAGACTGACATGACAGTAGTTCACACACACACACCACACACACACACACACACCACACACACACACACACACACACACACACCACACACACACAACACACACACCCACACACACACACACACAGAGAGATATCAGAGACACACATCTCAGATGCTGACTCACATCTCTGAGGCAGCGAGAGCCTCCTTCTCTAAACGTTGGTTTACAGCGAAGTTAATCTGAGAGAAGGAGAGGGTGGGGGAGTGAGAGACGGTAAGGATGTAGGTGTCAGGTGCTTTATCAGATTGACTTGTTGAAAGGGAGAATTGCAATGTGTGTGTGTGTTGTTACCTTGTCGAGCTGCTCGATGCAGGGTGTGGACTCGATCTTACACGCTGCACCTTCCTCCTGGGGCAGACTTCTTAAAAGAGAGGACACACACCACACCAGAGAAAGCAATGAGACTCACGTAGACACACACACACACAGACAAACGGACCAAGTCACAATAAAATTGTTGTCTATTTTGGAAAAAACATCAAACACGTATTAAGCCCATAATGTGTTAGAGAGGAATCGACATAGAAAGAGAAAGAGATTTATTTATTGTTTATTTCACTTTTGTTTATTATCTATTTCACTTGCTTTGGCAATGTAAACATTTGTTTCCCATGCCAATAAGCCCTTATATTGAATTGAATTGAAATTTTGAGAGAGAGAGAGAGGGGGGGGGGGGGGGGGGGGAAGAGAGAGAGAGACAGATGGGGAAACTAGAGAGAGATTACATTTTGGCCTGCTCTTACCAGCCTCTATCCTATTCAGCTAATGACAGTGTTGTGGGCTCTCCACTAAGATTATTAAAGGCCAAATGTAGCCGTTTTATATCATATCAGATCATTTCGGGTAACAATTAAGTACCTTACTAACCATGTTTGCATCCAACTATTTCATGCGATGAATTACCTGACGCATGAAAAAAGTCACGACCGGCTGATGGAAACTGAAATGCGGTACAGTTGTATAAATGCCGACAGACAATTTGTTCGTTCGACACGGTGGGTACCTTTTTGTGTCGGTAAATGTATTATGCGAGAAATGGTGGTGGACCGCTTTATGCGCAAATATGACATGCTATTAACCATCATATCGAAGTAAACTTGGAGTCACGCGAAGACATGGTGTGTGGTCCCCACTACGACTCGGAAAGCCTGCGCTTTTATTAGGCTACCGATGAATAAATGATGATGAACTTCACAGGGTGGTGAAAGTGCAAGGTGATGAGCTTGATGTTGCTTTCCAATAATATCGAGGGTCTTGTTCTGGTGACATGATGATCGATGTTTGGCTGCCGTTTGACAAAAACAAATAATATCGCTTTTATCCATATCTCATAATACATTGTAGGTAGCCTACCCGCACTGTATCTGTGAGTTGTTGGCTAGAGAGATGTGTCAGACCAGAGTTTTTCTATATAACGCAACAGTTTTTGTGATCAAACTCAGTAGATTTGAAATGGATTTGAAATTCCATCTGTGATGGAAACCCATTTAACCATTTCATTTTTAATCGGTACATGGGAATTTAACGTTATTTGTATGTGACTACGTCATCACGCAAAAAGTCTGTCTGATGGAAACACATCTCTGGTAGGAAAATGCGCATATTGTTTATTGCAGACGTTAGAATATTTGGATAAATCTGTCGCAATTGGATGGAATTGGATTATTTGCTAAAAGCAATATTTATGCAGACTTTTGCTTGGAGTGGTCTGAGTCGGGAAGGGAAATGGACAATTAGTTGTTATTGGCAGAGAGGGCCTATTGTCGGACCCTGGCAGTCTCTATGGGGTGCCACAGGGTTCAGTTTCGGGCTGACTCTTTTCTCTGTTACATCAATGATGTCGCTCTTGCTGCTGGTGATTCTCTGATCTACCTTTACGCAGACGACATTCTGTATACTTCTGGCCTTCTTTGGACTGTGTTAACTAACTCCAGACGAGCTTAAATGCCATACAACTCTCCTTCCGTGGCCTCAACTGCTCTTAAATGCAAGTAAACTAAATGCATGCTCTTCAACCGATCGCTACCAGCACCTGCCCGCCCATCCAGCATCACTACTCTGGACGTTCTGACTTAGAATATGTGGACATCTACGAATACCTAGTGTCTGGTTAGACAGTAAACTCTCCTTCCAGACTCACATTAAGCATCCAATCCAAAATTAAATCTAGAATCGGCTTTTCC
>NC_036864.1:4814751-4820742 GCF_002910315.2 Salvelinus sp. IW2-2015
TATTTCGCAACAAAGCATCCTTCACTCATGCTGCCAAACATACCCTCGTAATACTGACTATCCTACCGATCCTTGACTTCGGCGATGTCATTTACAAAATAGACACCAACACTCTACTAAGCAAATTGGATGCAGTCTATCCCAGTGCCATCTATTTTATCACCAAAGCCCCATATACTACCCATCACTGCGACTTGTATGCTCTCGTTGGCTGGCCCTCGCTTCATATTCGTCGCCAAACCCACTGGCTCCAGGTCATCTATAAGTCTTTGCTAGGTAAAGCCTCGCCTTATCTCAGCTCACTGGTCACCATAACAGCACCCACCCGTAGCACGCGCTCCAGCAGGTATATTTCACTGGTCACTCCGAAAGCCAATTCCTCCTTTGGTCGCCTTTCCTTCCAGTTCTCTGCTGCCAATGACTGGAACAAATTGCAAAAAATCACTGAAGTTGGAGACTAATTTCTCCCTCACTAACTTTAAGCACCAGCTGTCAGAGTAGCTCACAGATCACTGCACCTGTACATAGCGCATCTGTAAATAGCCCATCCACCTACCTCATCCCCATACTGTTATTTATTTATTTTGCTCCTTTGCACCCCAGTATCTCTACTTGCACATTCATCTTCTGCACATCTATCATTCCAGTGTTTAATTGCTAAATTGTAATTATTTTGCCACAATGGCCTATTTATTGCCTTACCTCCATTATCTTACCTCATTTGCACACACTGTATATAGACTTTTTTTCTATTGTGTTATTGACTGTATGTTTGTTTATTCCATATGTAACTCTGTGTTGTTGTTTGTGTCGCACTGCTTTGCTTTATCTTGGCCAGGTCGCAGTTGTAAATGAGAACGTGTTCTCAACTAGCCTACCTGGTTAAATGAAGATGAAATAAAAAAATATATATATATTTTTTTTAAAAGAGGTTTGGAACTGTCTTTGTTATTTGTCTGTTATCAATTTACRGCATGGTGATGTCACCATGGAAAGCCGAAACTCCCGGCCATGCAAACCTGCTGATTAGAAGGTCCTGTGTAGATTGTATTTTCAACAAGAAACTATCAGGAAATAACACCAATAAAAAAAAATTCACCCTTACATTTTTTGTTTCATCAGCTGTTTGTACAATAATGATATAAAACACAGGCAAAAGTGAATGTTGACTACACAGGGCCTTTAAAGGTAATGTTAGAGATACTACTGCAGGTAATGTCAAAGCTATTTCCTATCCTATTTCATGATCAAAGTCATCTCTCTAGATCAGTGGTTCCCAAACTTTTTATAGTCCCGTACCCCTTCAAACATTCAACCTCCAGCTGCGTACCCCCTCTAGCACCTGGGTCAGCGCACTCTCAAATGWTGTTTTTTCCCATCATTTTCCATCATCATCCATCATCACACTATACGATACATTTATTAAACATAAGAATGAGTGAACCCGGCTCGTGGGAAGTGACAAAGAGCTCTTATAGGACCAGGGCACAAATAATAATAATCWATATTTTTGCTCTTTATTTAACCATCTTACATATAAAACCTTATTTGTTCGTCGAAATGTTGGGTTGTATTGGAGAGAGTCTCAGTCTTAAATCATTTCCCACAGTCTGTGCCTGTATTTAGTTTTAATGCTAGTGAGGGCCGAGAATCCACTCTCACATAGGTACGTGGTTGCAAAGTGCATCGGTGTCTTAACAGCGCGATTTGCCAAGGCAGGATACTCTGAGCGCAGCCCAATCCAGAAATCTGTCAGTGCCATCTGATTAAATAAATGTTCACAGAACCGCTTGTTGCAATTTCGATGAGGCTCTCTTGTTCAGATATCGGTAAGTGGACTGGAGGAAGGGCATGAAAGGGATAACAAATCCAGTTGTTTGTGTCATCCGTTTCGGGAAAGCACCTGTGTAATTGTGCATCCAACTCACTCAGGTGCTTCGCTGTATCGCATTTGACATTGTCCGTAANACTCACATCTCTGAGGCAGCGAGAGCCTCCTTCTCTAAACGTTGGTTTACAGCGGAAGTTAATCTGCGAGAGAAGGAGAGGGTGGGGGCGGTGAGAGATGCTAAGGACGTGGCGTCAGGTGTGCTTGGTCCCATCGACTTGTTGAAAGGGAGAAATGCAACGTGTGTGTGTGTGTGTTACCTTGTCGAGCTGCTCGATGCAGGCGGTGTGGACTACGATCTTACACGCTGCACACTTCCTCCTGGGGGCAGACTTCTTAAAGGAGAGGAGACACACACACACACACACACACACACACAGAGACAAAGTGATACATCTGTCAGCTCTGATCAAGTCACAATAAAACAGTTGTCTACGCTTGAAAAAAAACATCAAACACGGATTAAACCCATAATGTGTTAGAAAGGAACAAGACATCGAGAGATTTCTTTACTGTTTATTTCACTTTTGTTTATTATCTATTTCACTTGCTTTGGCAATGTCAACATATGTTTCCCATGCCAATAAAGGCCTTAAATTGAATTGATTTAAATTGAATTTTAAATTGAGAGAGATCGAGAGAGTGGAAGAAATTTCGAGAGAGAGACAGATGGGGAACTAGAGATAGATTACATTTTGTCCTGCTCTTACCAGCCTCTCTTTATCCTATTCAGACTAATGGTAGTGTTTGTGGCCTCTCCACTAAGAGATATTAAAGGCCCAACACAGCCGTTTTTATATACCTGACGCATGAAAAAAGTCACGAACGGGCTGATTGAAACATGAAATTACCGGTACAATTATGTAAATGGCAAAAGACAATTTGTTCTTTCGACATGGTGGGTATCTTTTTTGTGTCGGTAAAATAGAAACACTGACATATTATTCCATCATATGGAAGTAAACCTGGAGTCACGTGAAGATGTATTGTGTGGTCCTCCCACTACGACTCGGGGACAGCATGCGGTTTATTAGGCTACAGATTAAATCAATTATGATGAACTTTACAGGGTGGTGAAAGTGCAAGGTTGATGTTGCTTTCCAATAAATATAGAGGGTCTTATTCTGGTGAAATGATCGATGCTTGGCTGCCATTTGACAAATACAAATACGATGGCTCTTATCCATAATCTCATAATATACTGTAGGTAGTCTACCCGCACTGTATCTGTGAGCTGTTGGCCTGAGAGCATCTGTCAAGACCAGAGGGGGCACATTTTCTATATAACGTAACCGTTTTTGTGACCAAACCATCAGTGGATTTGAAAATGTGATGGAAACCTCTTTAACTTGTATTTTTCATTCGGTACATGGGACTTTAACGTTATTTGTATGTGCACTACGTCATCACGAACAGCCGTTTATCAGCAAAAAGTCAGTCGGATGGAAACACATCTTTGGTGGGAAAATACACATATTGTTTGATGCCGATTTTAGAATAATTGCATAAAAATCAGTTGCTAATTGGATGGAAACCTAGCTACTGTAATATATTTCAATTAAAATAGGCAAAACCATTTTTTGGGCTGAAACCTATTTCTTAAGCGAGACTTTTTCTGGGAGTCGGGAGAGGGGAAAACTGAAAATGAGTTGTTGTCGGCAGAGAGGTATGGAACTCTCTTTGTTATTTGTCTGCTAACCAATTTACTGCATGGTGACGTCACCGTGGAAAGCCGAAACTCCCGCCCATGCAAACCTGATGATTAGAATGTGTAGGTTGTATTTACAACAAGAAACTATCAGGAAATAACACTGATTTTCTTTTAAAATCACACTATTAAATGATTCATTTCATCAGCTGAAAAACAGAATGTTGACTACACTAGGCCTTTAAAGGTAATGCTAGGGGTACTATTGCAGGTAATGTCAGGTAATGTCAAAGCCAATGCACTATTGTAACTCCACTCTTCTGATGCTCGCTGTGGCCCTCTAACACAATGTAAATACAAACCACTAATAAAACTTGAAATTTGAAACATCGACCTCAGCATAACACTTATCACCAGGGCACTCCTCACCCACTCTGGCTCTCTCTGCTCTGACCACTCTCCTCTCTTTCCCCTCCTGTCTCTTCTCTCTCCCTCAAAAGAGAGATGATCGCAGACTCTAGGGGTATTCTCGTATGTTGAACTTTCTGTAGCTAAAGCGGGTGTTTCCAACATGCGAATGGGGCCCAGAAATGGGGGAAACTACAGAAATTGGGAAAGCTACCATGACTGTCTCCAGTGAGGTCTATTCCCGTCTGTCTGCCGCTCTCCGTGCCGCACAAAGGACTTCCCCTGTTGTCAGCTGATTCTTTCTCAGCGGTCAACTGGAACTGAGTCAGATATTCAGATTTCCAAGAACACAGGATGAAGAATGTTACTTAGCTTTGTGCAAGCACTTCCAAGAGTTATGACCAGTGAGCCTGGTGAAATTTGGGGAGCCGCATGCGTGCAGTAAGGTGTACTTTAGAAATACATTTTAAAAAGAGGTTTGGAACTCTCTTGTTATTTGTCTGTTATCAATTTACTGCATGGTGATGTCACATGGAAAGCGAAACTCCGGCCATGCAAACCTGCTGATTAGAAGGTCTGTGTAGATTGTATTTTCAACAAGAAACATCAGGAAATAACACCATATTATTTAATTCACCCTTAATTTTTTGTTTCATCAGCTGTTTGTACAATAATGATATAAAACAAGGCAAAAGTGAATGTTGACTACACAGGCCTTTAAAGGTAATGTTAGAGATACTACTGCAGGTAAGTCAAAGCTATTTCCTATCCTATTTCATGATCAAAGTCATCTCTCTAGATCAGTGGTTCCAACTTTTATAGTCCCGTACCCTTCAAACATTCACCTCCAGCTGCGTACCCCTCTAGCACCTGGGTCAGCGCACTCTCAAATGATGTTTTTTCCATATTTTCCATCATCATCCATCATCACACTATACGATACATTTATTAAACATAAGAATGAGTGAACCCGGCTCGTGGGAAGTGACAAAGAGCTCTTATAGGACCAGGGCACAATAATAATATCATATTTTTTGCTTTTATTTACCATCTTACATATAAAACCTTATTTGTTCGTCGAAATGTTGGGTTGTATTGGAGAGAGTTCAGTCTTAAATATTTCCACAGTCTGTGCCTGTATTTAGTTTTAAATGCTAGTGAGGGCCGAGAATCCACTCTCACATAGGTACGTGGTTGCAAGTGCATCGGTGTCTTAACAGCGCGATTTGCCAAGGCAGGATACTCTGAGCGGCGCCAATCCAGAAATCTGTCAGTGCATCTGATTAATAAATGTCACAGAACGCTCTTGTTGCAATTTCGATGAGGCTCTCTTGTTCAGATATCGGTAAGTGACTGAGGAAGGGCATGAAAGGGATAACAAATCCAGTTGTTTGTGTCATCCGTTTCGGGAAAGCACCTGTGTAATTGTGCATCCAACTCACTCAGTGCTTCGCTGTATCGCATTTGACATTGTCCGTAAGCTTGAGTTCATTTGACACAAAAATCATACATGATGGAAAGACCTGTGTGTTGTCTTGTTAATTCTTGCGCTAGGGGTCAGATTATTTATTTTTTTTTAAATAACGTTCCCAGGTAAACGGACTATTTCTCAGGTCCAGATCGTAGAATATGCAATATAATTTACAGATTAGGAATGAGAAAACACTCCAAGTTTCCAAAACTGTCAAAATATTGTCTGTGAGTAACAAAATTGATTCTGCAGGCGAAAACCTGAGAAAATCTAGCCAGAAGTGATATATTTAAAAATAAATCTGTGTTTCCTGGCCAGTCTTTCTTCCATTTAAAGGGTATCAACCGATTCCTTTTCCAATGGCTTCCCAGGCTGTGACCAGGCTTTAGACATAGTTTCAGGCTTTTATTTTGAAAAATGAACGCGATTTTCAAAAGTAGTCAGGTGTCCTCTGAATAGTTCCTGCGCGCGAGAGGGGAGCTCTCCATTTTCCTTTTCTCTTAATTGAATAGGTTACGGTCCGGTTGAAATATTATGATTATGTTTGTTAAAAACAACCTGAGGATTGATTATAAA
>NC_036864.1:4820767-4830412 GCF_002910315.2 Salvelinus sp. IW2-2015
CTCATCACTCAATCACTCTCTACTCTGTCACCCCCGCCTTAAGAGCAAGCGTGCCGCGAACACACCAATTAGGATTACAGGTCTAAGGAATGGGGTCGTAGTTCACCGTCTTAAACCCCCAACAACCAAGTACGTTACAGTCTAAGGAATTGGGGTCGTAGTTCACCGGTTAACCGCCAACAACCAATAAATTGCAGTCTAAGGAAATCGGGGATCGTAGTTCACACGTTAACAACCCAACAACCAATAGGATTTACAGCTAAAGGAAATGGGTCATAGTTACACCGTTACCCCAACAACCAATGGCGAATTAGCAGTCTAAGGAATGGGGTCCATAGTTCACCGTTAAACCCAACAACCAATAGATTACAGTCTCAAGGAATGGGGGTCGTAGTCACCATTAACCCCAACAACCATAGGATTTCAGTCTAAGGAATGGGGCGTCGTAGTCACCGTTAACCCCAACAACCAATAAGTTACAGATCATAGAAGGAATGGGCGATGCGCTAGTTCCACCGTTAACGCCCAACAGCACCAATAGGATTAGCCAGTCTAAGGAATGGGGTCGTAAGTTCAAAACCGTGTAAACCCCAACAACAAGTACGATTACAGTCTAAGGAAGTGGGGTCGTAGTTTCACGCGTTAAGCCCAACAACCAATAAGATTACAGTCTAAGGAAATGGGGTCGTAGTTCCAACCGTGTAACCCCAACAATCATAGGATTACAGTCTATAGAGGAATAGGGGGGGGTTTTTTTTTCGAGTTTCACCGTTAACCCACAACCAATACGATTACAAGTCTAAGAGAGATGGGGTCGTATCTCACGTTAACCCCAAGCAACCAATAAGAATTACAGTCTAAGGAATGGGTCGTAGTTCACCTTAAACCCCAACAACCAATAGGAGATTACAGTCTAAGGAATGGGCGTCAATACGTTTTTCACTGTCTAACTCCAACAACCAATAGGATTACAGTCTAAGGAATGGGGTCATAGTTCACCATTAACCCAAACCAATAGGCAAACAGCAAGGAATGGGGTCCGTAGTTCACCGGGTTATTAAGCCGGCCAACAACCAATAGGATTAGACAAATGTCAGGGAGTGAGGATAGATACGAATAGAGGTGTATGTTGTGGTGAGTACGTTCTCCAATGACAGCAATTAACCCCAACATAACAATAGGATTACAGACTCCTATAGGAATGGGAGTCATAGATTCCACCATGTTACCCCAACACAACAATAGGGATTTTAAGTCTACAGGAATGGGGTGGTGCGGTAGTTCACCTGTTAACGCCAACAAACCCAATAGGATTACAGTCTAAGGAAATGGGGGGTCGTAGTTCACCGTTAGCTGCACACAACCAATAAGATTACAGTCTAGGAATGGTTGTAGTTCAACCGAGTTCAACCCCAACAACCATATAAGGATTAACAGTCTAAGGAAATGGGTCGTGTTCACGTTGACCACAACAATAGGATTACAGCCTAAGGAATGGGGTTCGTAAGTTCAAACGTTAACCCATACAACCAAGTAGGATTACAGTAAGGAATGGGGTCAGTAGTTCACTGTTAACGCATCAACATACCAACATAGGAGTAAGTCTAAGGAATGGGGTCGTAGTTCACCGTTAACCCCAACAACCAATACGATTACAAGTCCTAAGGATGGGGTCGTGTTTCACCATTCAACCCAACAACAACCAATAAAGATTACAAGTCTAAGGAATGGGGTCGTAGTTCACCGTTAACCCCAACAACCAATAGGAAAGTACAAGTCAAGGAATGGGTCAATCAGTATTACCATAACCTTAACAGCCAATAGGATTCAGTCTAAGGATGGGGTTGTAGTTTACCATTAACCCCAACAACCAATGGAATTCCAGCCTAAGAATGTGGTCGTAGTTCACCATAACCCCAACAACCCAATAGGAATTACAGCCCTAAGGAATGGGTCGTAGTTCACGCATTAACCCACAACCCAGCATAGCTGTGGGAGGGGGGATAGAATGACAGAGTACTGATAGATGAATTTTAACTGGTTCCTAGTGAATTACATCAGAGATGGACTCCTCAACTGTCAAGGGCAAGAACGTGTGTGTGTGTGTGTGTGTGTGTGTGTCGTGTGTGTGTGTGTGTGGTGTGTGTGTGTGTGTGTGTGTGTGTGTTGTGTGTGTGTGTGTGTGTGTGTGTGTGTGTGGTGGTGTGTGTGTGTTGTGTGTGTTGTGTGTGTGTGTGTGCTGTGTGTGTGGTGTGTGTGTGTGTGTGATGTGTGTGTGTGTGTGTGTGTGTGTTGTGTGTGTGTTGTTGGTGTGTCTGTTTGTGTGTGTGTGTGTGTGTGTGTGTGGTGTGTGGTGTGTGTGTGTGATGTTGTGTGTGTAGTTGTGTTAAAGGTGTGTGTGTGTAACCAGGGCCCATAGCTGTACTACCATAGACCAGGGCGCCATAGTGTATACATCAGACCAGGGCTATAACGTGATACTACTATACGACCAGGGCCCATAGTGTGACTACTAGTAGACCAGGGCCCATAGTGTACTCTATAGACCAGGGCCCATAGTGTACTACATTAGACCAGGGCCCCTAGTGTAGTACTGATAGACCAGGCCCTAGTGGTACTACTATGACCAGGGCCCATAGTGTACTACTTAGACCAGGGTCCATAGTGTACTACATTAAGACCAGGGCCCAAGTGTAGGTACATAACCAGGGCCATAGCTGTAACTACTAAGACCAGGGCCCATACGTGTACTACTACTAGACCCAGCGCCATAGCTGTACTACATTAGACCAGGCGCCTATAAGTGTACTACCTATAGACCAGGGCCCATAGTGTACTTACTATAAGATCCAGAAGGCCCATAGTGGAATACAATTAGATCAGGGCCTTATAGTGTACCTACTAAAGACCAGGGCCCCATAGTGTACTACTATAATGACCAGGGCCCATAGTGTACTAACTATAGACCAGGGCCCATAGTACGTACTACATATTAGACCAGGGCCCATAGTGTAAGTACATAAGACCAGGGCCCATAGTGTACGACATTAGGACCAGGCCTATAGTGTACTAATTTAGACCAAGGCCCATAGTTAGCTACTTTAGACCAAAACGGCCCATACGTGTAACTACTATAGACGCCAGGGCCCATATGGTGACTACTATAGACCAGGCCCATAGTGTACCTACTATAAAGATCGCAAGGGCCCATAGTGTACTACTATAGACCAGGGCCCAATAGTGTACTACTATAGACAGGGCCCCATGAGTGTGATACAATTAAGACCAGGCCCATAGTGAGGTACTATAGACCAGGGCCCATAGTGGTACTACATTAGACAAGGCTATAGTGTGAGTACTATAGACCAGGGCCATAAAAGTGTAGACTCTACGAAGCCAGGCCATAGTGTAACGACTAGGACCAGCGGCCCATAGTGTACTCTATACGATCCAGTCGGCCAACAGTGTACTTACTCATAGACGCAGGGCCATAGTGGTACTAATAGGACCAGGGCCCATAGGAAATACTTTAAGAACAGGGCCATGAGTGTACTACTGGATAGACCAGGGCCCATAATGGGTACTACATTTAGAACCAGGGCCCATAGTGTAGTACTATAGGAACGCTAGCCGGCCAATAAGTGTACTACATTTAGATCCAGGGCCCATATGTTACTACAATTAGAAGCCGACGCAGTGACCCAATAGTGTACTTACTATACAGACAGGGCCATAGATGTAGGCTAGCATAGAGCCAGGGCCCATAGTTGTACTAGCATTAGACCGGGCCCATAGTGTACTAAACTTAGACTACGTCAGGACCCATAGTGGTACTACATAGACCAGGGCCCATAGTTTAAGCTACATTAGGACTCAGGGCCCAATAGTAGTACGTACTATACTGACCGAGTGGTCGCGCCCGCATAGTGGCAGCTATCCTACTTTAGACCAGATGCCCGGTAGGTGTCTACATTAGAGACCAGGGCCCATAGGTGTACTGACTAGTACGAACCAGAGGCCCATAGGTTATCGATCGAAATTCCATGACGACTGAATATTAAAGACCAGGGCCTATAGTGTTACTACAATTTATTATCCAAGGGCCCTATAGTGATAAACTACATTAAGACCAGGGCCGCATAGTGTACTACTGTTAGACAGGACCCATAGTGTAAAAACTACTATAGGAACAGGGCCTATAGTGGTCACTACTTTATGACAGCGGGCACATAGTGTAATCCTAACAATTAGTGAGACATCGAGCGGCCCATAGTGTAGCTACAATTAGGACTAGGGGCCCATAGTGTAGTTACTAATGAACCATCAGTGCCCATAGGTGTAACTATGATTGACGCAAGGGGCCCATAGTTTACTACAGTTAGCCAGTGAACTCTCATAGTGTACGGATCTATAGACCGTGGGCCCATAGTTAACTACTAGACCGAACGGGAGTCCCACTAGATAGTGACTACTACAATTAAGACGGGCCATAGTGTACTACTTAGCAAGGTGCCAATAGGTTAATCCAGTGCACAACTAGGAGACGCAGGGCCCATAGTGTCTAGCATAGACCAGAGGCCCAGTGTGTATACCTACATTAGATCCTAGGGGGCACCCCCATAGTGTACTAAAGTTAGAGCCAGGGATGAGATTGCGACAGCTTCGATGCCCCATAGTGGTATTACTCGTTGAAAGGCCTGGACTCGCGAACGGAGAGCCCATGGATGGATGGAGGTGTTTTGTGGCTCGCATTACGTCTCGCAGCCTGACCCTGGGGGGATAGCGTACAGATCCTTAGTGGAGGGCGGGAGTGTGTTGCTGGTGTATATCTCGCTCTAGTGGCGCCCGAGCGGTGATCCTATGTTGGTTGGGGTGCTCCGGCAGCGATGCGTCTAGCGCACTAGTGTAGCTACTATAGACCAGGGCCCATGAGTGTGAAAAACTACATTAGGACCAGGGCCCATAGTGTCTGCATTAACCAGTCGGCCCATAGTGTACTACTTATAGAGACCAGCCCGGGGGCCCAAGTGTACTACTATAGACCAGGGCCCAAGTGTAACTACTATAGGACCAGGGCCATAGTGAACTACATAGACCAGGGGCCCTTAGATAGTACTACATTAACGCAGTGGCCCATAGTGGTAGCCTACATAGACTAGGACCAGGGCCCATTAGTGTAGTACTATAGACAGGGCCCATAGGTGCACTACAATTTATGAACCGTAGAGCCGATTAGTGTACTACATAGACCCAGGGCTCTATATGTACTACTATGACCAGGAGGCCCATAGTGTACCTACATTAAGACTCAGGGCCATAGTGCAAGGTACTTGAGACCAGGCCTATAATGTACAAGTACTATAGGTAAGACCTAGAGGCCCATAGTGTACTAACTACAGGACCTAGGAGGACCAAGTGTAGCCTACAAAAGACCAGGGCCCCAATAGTAGTACTGAATCTTATAGGACCAGGGCCCCACAGTGCTACATACCTATAAGACCGAGGGCCCAAGTGTACTACTATAAGACCATGGGCCATAGTGTACTACAATAAGACCCAGGAGCCCCATAGTGTACTACTATAGGACCAGGGCCCATGAGTGTACTACATTGATCCGCAGGGCCCAATTAGTTGGTATGTACTATAGGACCAGGGCCCTTCAGTGGTTAACTACAATTAGACCAGCGGCCCCACTAGTGTACTACCCCATAGAATACTGAGGACCATAAGTGTTAACTTGACCTATGACCAGGGCCCATAGTGTACTACTAACGACCTACAGGCCCACTAGTTCCTACTAACATGACGACTGGCCCATATGTACCTACTATAGACCTAGAGGACCCATAGTGGTACTACTATAAGGACCAGGGCCCATATTTTACTTCATTAGACCAGGGCGCCCATAAGTAGTAGTACTATAAGACCAGGGTCGCCAAGTCAGAGTCACTTAATTTTAGGACCGCTAGGGCCCTATAATGTACTACATAGACCAGGGTCCATAGTGTTATACTAACTATAGACCAGGGCCATAGTGTACTGACGACATTAGAGCCAGGGACCTATAGGTGTACTAACATATGTATCCCAGGCTGAACGGACGCCGGCACCATGACGATTCCAGAACGAAACCCGCTATCAGGGCCCTGATTAGTTACACATTAGAGCCAGGGCCGCATACGTGTACTACTGATTAGACCAGACCCCCATAGTGTAATCTACTTAATAACGGGACGCCAGGGCCTAATAGTCCACTACTTTAACCAGCGAGGCGCCATTAGGTAGCTCACACTTAGATCGTGATCCCAGGGCCCAGACAGTAGTGTACTGCACTAGTATGAGTAGATCTAGCAACCTCCAGGCCCATAAGTGTAGTACTATAGACCGAGGGCCCATTAGTGTAATATAAAGGAAACGGGATTATTAGTTCAAACATTTGACATGTTTCTACGACCATTACGGATACCTTTTGGAATTTTTGCTGAACGGAACGAGGGTGTATTTTTCTTAACATAACGCGCAACCCAAATGGCGTTTTTTTGTTATAAAAGTAATATTTATCGAACAAAAATAACATTTGTTGTGTAACTGGGAGTCTCGTGAGTGCAAACATCCGAAGATTATCAAAGGTAAGCGATTCATTTTATTGCTTTTCTGACTTTCGTGACCAAGCTAACCAAGCTAATATAAGGCTAACTGTTCTAGCATTGATTGATACACTCACAAAAGCTTATATTGCTTTCGTTGCAAAGCATATTTTAAAAATCTGACACGATAGGTGGATTAACAACAAGGCAGCAAGAGRCTCTCGGTGGATGCTGCAGTGTACCCAAGTGGCATCGGGAGCAACTGCTTGCACACGCGTTACCACTCCACTAGGTCTCCCTGTCATGGCTTTTGCGCCATCAGTACAGATACCAACATGAGCAGCAGCTACGTTTGGCTACATACGGACCGTTAATAGAATTCCAGCGAGAGAGTAACGGTTAATGTGATTGGATGTTAATTATTTGACTAGGCTACCTGTATTTGACATTGTGTTGTTACTTCGCTGAACACTAGATGGTTTAATTTGATTTTTGGCAGTGAAACGAGGCTACTCAGGGGAGAAAAAAACCTCACCCAAATGTATAGCCCCGTTGGAAAATATAAATGTACTGTTTGAAAATGTGAAGGAATTTTTTTTAWTTTTTTTWATTTGAATCACATTGTTATTTGGCGTACCCCTGACGGCATTGCGTGTACCCATGGGGGTACGCATACCCCAGTTTGGGAATACCTGCACTTCACTCTACTGACGCTCTCCGTGGCCTTCTAACACAATGTAAATACATACGACCAATAAAACTTGAAATTTGAATTATAGACCTCAGCATAACACTGTTATCACCAGTGCTCTCCTCACCCACTCTGGCTCTCTCTCCTCACCCACTCTGGCTCTCTCTCCTCACCCACTCTGGCTCTCTCTCCTCACCCACTCTGGCTCTCTCTCCTCAGCCACTCTGGCTCTCTCTCCTCTGACCACTATCTTTCTCTTTCCCCTTCTGTCTCTTCTCTCCCTGTTTCCCTCACTCATCTCTCCAATTTTTGTCCTTTGTCCTTTCTGTCAGTCTACCCACCTCCTCTCCTTCTCCCTCCCTCTCTATCTCTCACTGTCTCTATTTTCCTCCCTCTCTCTCTCTGTCTCTATTTTCCTCTCTCTCTCTCTCTCTCACTGTCTCTATTTTCCTCTCTCTCTCTCTCCATGTACTCACTGCAGTCTTCAGTACACATGTGTCTTCTCCCAGGTAGCACAGCTCTCCAGAACAACTGGTCTCCAGCCACAGATGTTCCCCGTTCACAGCAGTCTCCTACACACACAAACGCACAGCAACACAAAATTCAGCGCACGCGCACGCACACAAAGGAACATGTTAGACCTTCTCCCACATGCCCGGCAGACAAACAGTGTATGAGTGTTTAATGTGTCTAATTGTCCATTGGATTCCAGTGTGTGGGCGGAGGAAATATATCCTCCCCTACAGGGTGTGTGGATCAAACATAAAACACACACAAACAAGACACACAGAGAAGCAGCACAGCACAGCCACAATCACATTATTCGCTCTGTGCTGCATGATGTTGATACGTTAAAGTTAGCGCTCATTACGTTTAATGGCGGGGTGTGTGTGTGTGTGTTTGTGGTGTGTGTGTGTGTGTGTGTGTGTGTGTGTAGTGTGTGTGTGTGTGTGTGTGTGTGTGTGTGTGGTGTGTGTGTGTGTGTGTGTGTGTGTGTGTGTGTGTGTGTGTGTGTGTGTGTGCTTGTGTGTGGTTGTGTGTTGTTGTGTGTGTTGGTGTGTGCCGTGGTGTGTGGATCATGCAGAGCGGGAATGCAGCAATGGTTTAGGGAAATTCCTGCATGGAGGGACTATTGCTCCCAGGTAATAGCCGGGTTGGATCCTGTGTGTGCCCTACACGAAATTACAACGGCAATTTCACCTGATGAGATGTTCCCCATGTGATATTATGTGAGTGAATGTGATAAACGGGACAGAACATGTATAAGCAACTGTGATACAGGAAACTGCACATGTGACAAACATCGGGATGCCGAATAATGTCACATGTGAAACTGCCTTGTGAGGTGAGAACGTGTTGTTCTAATGTGAAAAGGTGGTTACATCTACATTTTACAACATCTACGTGAACAACTGAACTCGGCACTGTCTCTTTGTTTTCACAGTTGATCATTTCAGCTCAACAGCAGTGAAACACGTGAACTGCAAATGTCACTGCTTATTTGTAGGGAAATGAATTGAAATGGTATGGGGTTTTAAAGTAAGTGGATTGCCGTTTCAGTTGAAATAATGTAATCACATCTTTAATCAATGAATCATTTGGACATGACAACCTACTACTGAATCTTCAATACTGATCCACCTGGGATTTGAACTCACACTCTGGATTTGGGATACTCGAAGTTCTGTAGCAGTCCATACACAGGTCATGTACTATAATCATTCTGCACTTAGCAGAAAAGTGCCATCTCACTGCTATGTTGGTTCTCACTAAAGACATGCTCGGAACTTTGGTGAATTAGTAAGTGTTTTCTTAAACCTCTCCGTGTGGGCTGGGTGTGGTCTCCAATGTGTAGTTCTCTTGCAATTCTATTTGCGAATTCATATCTACCGAATTAGCCACGAAATCCCTCATTTGAAAGCAACAGTTGTCGCCATCTTTCCCTCTATTTCCCATGTGCCAGAGCGAGCAATTCGAGTTCAACCACATTGGCTCAGCTCTCGCCCGCATGAGTGACAGCTAGCAAGAGGCACATCATGAAGCTATAGACAGAGGAGAGGGAGGAGAGAGGGCGATGACGCTGGTGCACATACTGTATGTGATGGTAGTAGGGCAATTTTCGGGCCACTTTTGCTCGTGAGTTCTACTTTCAGAACTACTGCAAAAGGATACCTTTGAGGGTTTTCTGTATGATATCTAATGTTGGTGTGGTAATTATTCTGCTTTATGTTTACTTTCGATCACTTAGGTAAATATAATCGTTTTTCTTGAGTGTATTTTTTAACAAAGGCTGAATTGAATATTGAAGTTCAAGTGTGAAATCAGTCGTTGACTACACGACATGGTGGGACGAATTGAGTCGTCGCG
>NC_036864.1:4830437-4843273 GCF_002910315.2 Salvelinus sp. IW2-2015
GACTACGATCCATACACGCTGCACACGGTCCTCTGGCGGGCCAGGACTTCCTTTATAAGGAAGACATAGAGGAGACAACACACACACACCACAGCACAACACATGAGACAAAGCGTGATACCGTCTGTCAGCTCTGATAACCAGAACAGTCCCACAATCAAAACAGATTGTCTACCGCATTGACAAAAGAGCGGCATCAAACCACGGGATTAAACCCCATAAATGTGTTAGAAAAGGAACAAGACATCGCACCAACGATTCTCGATTTACTGTTAATATATTCAAACTTTCCCTGTAACTACATTCCCATACAGCCCTATAACGTGACTTGTCAAGCTTGCTATGTACTTACACAACAGGTGCGAAACAACCCACATCCCACTAGCGTAATACTACACCCCCGAGAACACACAAACAACAACCCACTTATGGCGTAATATTGAACCTAACAACCCCTTCGCGCATGCCGAAAAGTAACAAAGGAATCCTCCCAATGCATAAAAGCGTGAAAATTTAGACCTAATACCAAATCCTCACAATTGAATTTTAAATTGAGGATCGGAGAACACACATCCCAGCTAGCGTAATACTACACACAGGAGAACAACACTCCACACTGCATAGCGTAATGAACGACACAAGCAAACAATACACATCCCACGCGTAATGGACTACTCACAGAGACTAACACATCCCAGCTAGCAAATGACTAACACACAAGAACAAACATCCCAGCTAGCGTAATGACTACAGACAGAGAAACAACACATCCCCAGCTAGCGTAATGGACTACTCACCAGAGAACAAACACATCCCAGCTAGGCATAAATAGGACTTACAACCACCGAGAACAACAAAATCCCACTACGTAATTACTACACACAGGAGAAAGCAACTCACATCCCAGCTCAGGCTCAATAGAACCGTACACACAGAAGAAAACAACATCATCTCCAGTCTCGCGTAATACTACAACACAGAGAACAGAAAACCATCCCAGCTTAGCGTAATGAACACACCACAGAGAAGCGAAACACATCCCAGCTACAAGGACAGTGGAGAACTTACAGCACAGAGAACAACAGTAAAACAAAACAACGCGGAGGTCTATAGTGAATCCGCTGATTAGTACTATCACCCCAAATACGAATATTCTATCCTGAGAAACGAAATTGTGGCAATCAATTTTATGGCGCTTTGGCTTTATTGTTTCTGCTTGGGTAGGAGTCTGATCTTTCATCTGTTGTCTATATCTCATGCATGCTCTCATTGAATCTGCTCTACAAGCCACGCAACAGTTGAAGGGCACGCCGATGGTGACAAATACGACGCTCTGCTTTCTGTCCCATCTCTCTTTAACAAGATGTGCAGGGTTAATTCAAACTGGCTGCTCTCTCTGTCTCTCTGCAGCAACTATAAGCTGCACTGCATCTCTCGCTGCTGTCACTCCTCCTTTCCTGTTTGCCCTCCTCCTTTTGTTTGTTCATCTGTTCACGTTAATCCACTGTGTGTTTCCTTCCTTTAAGACGAATACCAGTTGCTCCAGCTCCCCGGCTCATTATGAATTGTGCAATTAAATTATGCAGGTGTAATCCTCCAGTGAATAAAAGGCGCCGCCAGAGTGGTGCACAAATAGTGAAAAGCCGCCCCTCCTGCAAACCATCCCATCCACCGTTTGCTGTCCGTCCTCCGCTCTCTCCACCCCGGCCTGTCCTAAATCTGCTTCCTGCTTATAATGTGGCGTCGAACAGGAGAATATAGTACAACTGGAGACCCGACAACGTGACACAGCGTTCTAAGATAGAATCTGTTGTCTTTATCCTTTGTATGAAGAACGTGGCTCCTGACGCTCCTCAGAGTTAACAAACAAATCAAAGAAGTCCCTTTACTAAGATATCGAGCGTGATTGAAAGCATAAATTAAAACACAGCGGCAATGATTACGAATTATGTATCCACTGGCAAAAGACAATTTGTTCTGTGTCGACATGTGGGTATCTTTTTTGTGTCGCGTAAAAAGAAACACTGACATATTATTCCGATCATATGGAAGTAAACCTGGAGTCACGGTGAAGATGTGAACAATGAGTGTGACCCTACACATCTTACTACAATAATCTTGCGACAGCATTGCGGTTTTATTAGGCTAACAGATTTAAAATCTATATAATATGAAAAACTTAATTTTACAAGTGATCTATGTAGAAAGTAAATGCTTTAATTGGAGTGCGTTGATAGGTATGCTTTCCAACTAAATAAAATGCGAGAGGGTCTTAATTCTTGTCCGAAAAATGGCGATGCTCATCGGACTCCATTTGACAGACATACAATTTACGATTGGCCTCTTATCCATAATCTCATAATATACTGTAGGTAGTCTACCCGCACTGTATCTGTGAGCTGTTGGCCTGAGAGCATCTGTCAAGACCAGAGGGGGCACATTTTCTTATATTAACTAAACCGTTTTTGTGACCCAAACCATCAGTGTGCCCCATTAAAAGTCTCTGTTGCAAAAATGTGATGGAAAACCTCTAAATTATGACTGAGTTTATTTTTTTTCATAATCGTTCTGGTCCATCTATTAGACAAATACCCTTTCAAACAATGTTTATTTGTATGTTGCACTACGTCATCAAATACATCATTGACAATCAGGCACAATCATTCTATAACAAGCAAAAGAAGTCAATGCTCTCAGGAGAAACACATTCTTGTGGGAAAGAGAATACGTTACAATAGTTGTACATATTGGACCTCCTAACATTTTTCAATAAGTTGCATTTAAACATACAAAAATCACCCGTTAAGCTCAATAATTGGGATGAAGTTATAACCTAGCATACTGATAATAAATTTTCAATTAAAAAATAAGGCAAATATATCCAATCCTTTTTTTGGGCTGAAACCATTTCTTAAGCGAAATTGGATTCTCCTGAAGAAGTGAAATCGTGGAGAGAGCGTGAACACCTTAGAGAAGAAAAATAAGCGAGAGTTTGCAAATGTGTCCGCAGCAGAGGATATGGAGACTGATCTTTGTTATTTTGTCTTTACCTGCCCTTAACCTTAATTACTGCATGTCAGGCGCAGGTACTACGAAACACCAGATCCACCTGTGGTAGCATTAGGCAAGCTCACGAACGAAATTCCGCATCTTCGCCCAAGGCCCATGCCTCATTCCCGAAGTCACCTCTAGATCCAACCTCTCTAAACCACTAGCATAGACCCGAAATCCCCTGTGTAGGTTATCCCCGCTATACCTATAAACAACTGAAAAAATTAAATACAAAATGATCAAAAGAAAGTAACACTGATTTTTCTTTAAAAAATGCTTCAACTATTAATATTGATTCATACTTTTCATGGCGAAATGCGTGAAATTAAGACAGAATCAATAAGTTTGCTACCAATAAACCTGTACAACTAGCCTTTCTATCAAACTGGTAATCCCAGAAGAATGCGGTTACCCCTTATTTTTCATAGTCCTATCATTGTCAAAAGTACATGTCCAAAAATGCCATATCAAAACTATCTTTATTTAACCCTCTCACATCTATCTTGAGCCTCGCTGAAAATGGCCCTCTAACAACAATAAATAAGAGATAACAAATACCACTAAAATAAAACTTGAAAATATTTAAACATTCGACTAGATTATACGGAGGTTGGTGGCACCCTTAATTAGGGAGGACACCTCTGGTAATGGCTGAGCCAGTACTCAATGGAATGATATAAATACCAATCCACACCTATGGTTTCTGGCTGATTATGATCATCCTGCTCAGGGAGTATGTTTTAGTATCACATCACAGCACATGTATGTTTAACTGAAATAATATATGAGTAGCATACTTTCTATCTTTGCTTGGCTGCTCAGCAATAACACGTTATCAACCGGCACTCCTCACCCACTCTGCTCCTCTATCATGCTACCTTTCGAGCCACTCTCCTCTCTTCCCCTCCTTTCTCTGTTCTCTCCTCCCTCTATCACCTCAACTCACTCCTCTACTCTGTCACCCTCCACCCCCCCCGTCATCCTCCTCCTCCTTCTCTTCACCTCTCTCCTCCCTCTTCCTTCTCATCTCGTTTCCCACTTCGTCTGTCCATTTTCGTCACTCTACCACCGCCCAGCTCTCTCCTGTCTCCTGTCTCTTCTTCGCTTCTCTACTCTCTCTCTCTCCCTTCTCTCTGTCTCATTTTCCACTCTTCTCTCTCTCTCTCTCTGCTCGTTTCTCTCTCAATGTCTTCCTATTTTCCACTCTCTCTCTCTCTCTCCTCCTTCTACTCTCTCTCTCTCTGTCACATTTTTCCACTCTCTCTCTCTCTCTCTTCCCTCTCTGTCTCTATATTTCCACTCTCTCTCTCTCTCTCTCTCTCTCTAAATCTCTCTACTCTCTCCTCTCTCTCCTGTCTCGTTCTCTGTGCTCTCTGCTCTCTTCCTCTTTCTGAATCCTCTCCCTGCTTCTCCTCTCACTCTGCACAACATCTCATGTACATCTCTAACTTTCTCTGTCGTCTTAGTTTTCCCACTCTGACCCAGCTTCCTCATCTCGCTCTCTCTCCTGTCTCTCTCTCTCTCTCTCATCTGCGTGCGTGCTCTCTCTCTCTCGTCTCTCGCTCCTTCTGCTCTCTGTCTCTATTTCCACTCTCTCTTCTTGCCCGTTCTCTCTACCTCTCTCTCTCTCGTCTCTCCTCTTTCTCTACATACGTCTCCTATTTTTTAAATCCACTCCTTCTCTCTCATTCTCTCTCTGTCTCTCTCTCTCTCTCTTCCTCTCTCGGTCTCTTCACCTGCTTCTCTGCCATTTTCACACGTCTCTCTCTCTCTCTCTCTCTTCTCTCCTCTTAACTCTCTCTCTCTCTCTCCTCTTCTCTCTTGCTGTCTCTCCTTCTCTCCTCTCTTCTGCTCTCTTCTCGTGCTGCTTCTCGTCTCTCTGTCGCCATTCCTTATGATTTTCCAAACTCTCTCTCCAGTCTCTCTCTGTCTCTCTCTCTCGCCATGCCTTACTCCACTGCAGTCTCAGAAATAGAACTACAAAGGTGTGGTTATCTTCTCCCTAGTAGCCCAACAGCTCTCCAGAGACAACTGCGTCTCCAAGCACACAGATGTTCCCCGTTCACAGCAGTTCTCCTACCCTACACACGGCACACACACACCACGCGCACAACACACACACACATCATACCATCATACACACACACAACACCACAAACACACACACACACACACACACACAACAACACACACACACACACACACAACACCACACACACAACACACACACACACACACACACACACAGCACACCACACACACACACACACACCCACACACACACCAAAGAAAAAGCAACGAACAAAATTTTCATGCGCACGCATAAATGCACACAAAATACTCACAAAGAATATGTTAGACCTGTCTCCCACATATCCGGCAGAACAAAACTAGTGGTGTAATATGCGTGTAATTTGTCTAATTGTCCGAGGGAGGAATATTTGAGATATCCTTTCCAACAGAAGTGTGCATCAAAATAAAACCCAACACTAGCACACACAAACAGCACACACAGACGCACAACAGAGACGGCACACAGCGAGGCCGACACACCCACAACACACACATCCCATCACAGAGACCGCACACTATCACAACACAGAGCACGAACACGACACACACCACACACACACACAGACGGCACCACACAGAGACCACACAGAGTTACTAACACACACACACACACACACACACAGACGCACACACAGAGGACACACAAACAGAAGCAGCACAGCACAGCAGCAGACCACATATTCACATTCTATCACTCTGTGTTGGCATGTAATTGTTGACATACGTTAGCTCATAAAGTATTAATGCCGGTGAGGTGTTTGTGGCCCCGTTCTCTCTCTGAGGGTGCCTGTGTTCGTCTCTGTGTCCGGCGGTCGTGTGGTGTGCAGTCTCGTGTGTGCGTCGTGTTGTGTGACTTGTGTGTGGTGTCTATATGGCCTACTAGTAGTCTGTTGTGTGCCTTGTGTACGTGTCATCCGAATTTTATGATGCCTTTTCAAATCGATACCAGAGCGATTGAAAACCTGCGCGAGCCGACGGGCCGAGGCAGTATAGTGTGTGCAAACCCCCTACACACAGGAGCTGTGTGTGTGGTGTTAACAATTACACTAGTGTTGTGGTGTGTAGTGTGAGTTCACTAGCCTGTAGAAAATCACAGTAGACAATCGAATGTGGTGTGTGGTGTCGTTCCAAGGCCCCGTCTTCCCTCCCGTGTGCGCCTTCTTCTAAGTGTTGCGTGCCATGGTGTGTCTTTGTGTTGTTGTGGAGATACGTCGTGTGTCGTGGTGTCTGTGTGTTTGTCAACATGTCTAATAAGAGGAATAACAAGTGTGTGTTGTGTTGTTGTCGTGAGAATTTGTGTGGAAAATTGTGTGGTGTGTGTAGTGTGTGTGTGTGTGTGTGTGTGTGTCACGCAGAGAGGGAAATGCCAGTGATGACGTTAAGGAAATCTCCTGCATGGAGGGACCTATTTCTCCCCAGGTACAGCCGGGTTAGTGCCCTGGGTGGGTGCGTACGCCCTTACAGAAAAACCACATGAATTTCACGTGATGACGTGCTCCACATGCGATCTGACGTGAAGTGAATGTGATAAAATGTGATAAAATGTGTTTGTGCGTGTGACTCACTGTCCAGTCGACGGACGAGCGCATCTCCTTGGATGGTCCGTTAGTGATGGGGGGCATGGGTTTGTGGACCGGGGCCAAATGCTGGAGACCCGACCGCGAGATGGCTTTCCTGAAAAACACCCACATCATTAGACCATCAAATCTCTTGACCTTTAATCAGTGAAATGAAGGGATTCATGGAAGAGTGCTATATTTCATCAGTGATATGAAAGGACTTTAGGTAATTGAGGGAAATATCGCCATGTTTCTTTTAGAGAGGATTACATCGTGCTCCTTTAGTACACTGACCCAGTAGCCCCAATACTCTTGAGAGATACGGAGGGAAAGAAAGGGAAGGGGACGGAGGGAGAGAGAAAACGTCTGTTCTCTCAGCCAGGGGTAGGATGAGTCAGCAGTGTTGAGAGGTGCTCCTGGCGCCCTCTCCTTCCATATAACCTCCCCACAACCTCCACACAACCTCCTTAAAGCCTCCCCTACAACCGACCCACAACCTCCTCAAAGCCTCCCCAAAACCTCCCCACAACCTCCCTATAACCAACCCCGGGAGTTAAATCTCGGCTATCTGTTCACAGCAACATTTGTATGCATAATGCATAACAGCACTATAATATTGAGTATGTTCAGTATGTAATACAATATATATAACATTCAGATCCATCCTACAGAGTAGCTGTCTAGATTCCAATCTCCAGCCAGCCCGCTGTAACTGTAACAATCTAGCTGGGTTAAATAACAGGAACTACCCTGCTCCACCTCACCTCTCTCTCATCTGTCCTATGCAGTANGCAGAGAGGGAAATGCCAGCAATGACGTTTAGGAAATCTCCTGCATGGAGGGACCTATTGCTCCCCAGGTATAGCCGGGTTGGATCCCTGGGTGTGCCCTTACAGAAATACAACGCCAATTTCACCTGATGAGATGTTCCCCATGTGATATTATGTGAGGTGAATGTGATAAAACGGGACAACATGTAAAAGCAACATGTGATAACAGGAAACTGCACATGTGACAAACATKGGGATGCCAAATAATTGTCAAGTGAAACTGCAATTGTGAGGTGAGAACGTGTTGTTCTATGTGAAAAGGTGGTGTTAGCATCTACATTTTACACATCTACGTGAACAACTGAACTCGCACGTGTCTCTTTTGTTTTCACACGTGATCATTTCAGCTCAACACGTGAAAACACGTGAAACTGCAAATGTCACATGCTTATTTGTAAGGGAAATGAATGAAATGGTATGGGGTTTTAAAGTAAGTGGTATGCCGTTCAGTTGAAATAATGTTAAAATCTTTAATCAATGACAACATTTGACATGACCACCTACTACTGAAATTTCAATATGATCCCACCTGGGATTTGAACTCACAACCTCTGGATTTGGGATACACTGAGAGTTCTGTAGCAGTCCAATACACAGTCATTACCTATAATACATCTCTGCACTTAGCAGAAGAGTGCCATCTGCACTGCTATGTTGGTTCTCATCTAAAGACATGCTCCGGAACTTTGGTGAATAGTAAGTGTTTTCTAAACCTCTCGCTGTGGGCTGGGTGTGTCAATGTGTAGTTCCTACATGCATAATCTATTAGCAGAATTAATATCTTACCTCAATTAGCCACGAAATCCCTCATTTGAAAGCAACAGTTTCGCCATTTTCCCTCTATTTTCCCCCATGTGGCCCAGAACCCGAGCAATTCGAGTTCAACCAATTGGCTCCAGCCTCTCGCCCCATGAGTGACAGCTAGCAAGAGGCACATCATGAACCCATAGCAGAGCGAGAGCGAGAGAGAGAGCGATGACGTGGTGCACATACTGTATGTGATGTAGTAGGCAATTTTCGGGGACCACTTTTGGCTCGTGAGTTCTACTTTCAGAACTACTGGCAAAAAAGGATACCATTTGAGGGTTTTCTGTATAGATATCTAATGTTGGTGTGGTATATTATTCTGCTTTAATGTTACTCCTGAATCACTATGGTAAATATAATCGTTTTTCTTGAGTGTATTTTTTAACAAAGCTGAGATTGAATATGAAGTTCAAAGTGTGAAATCAGTCGTTGACACAGACATGGTGGCGTAGCAAGTTGATCGTCGCGCTGCGAACCAAGAGGTCGTGAGTTCAAATCCCAGGGAGGACGTGTTGAATAAAAAGCCCTGTGTAAATAAACAATCTAATRAAGTGTGTCAAATATGTAAGTTGGAAATGCTGTGTGTGTTGTTTGTGTGTGTATCCTAAGAACTGATTTTCGTTTGCAGGGCACCACCTGTGAAATCTCAGGTGAAATACTCAACCCYTATTTGAAAGGTTATGTGATCACGTGAAACGCCGTGTGAACCGTCATCACACGTGAAGTGTTCCAGAAACACATTGATTCACATGTGAAATTCAACAGGTGAAATCATGTGGTTTTTCCGTAAGGGTGTGTGTGTACGCGCGTGTGTGTGTGTGTGACTCACTGTCCAGTCAACGGACGTGCGTATCTCCTTGGAAGGTCCGTTAGTGACGGYGGCCATGGGTTTGTGGACCGGGGCCAAGTGCTGGAGACCCGACCGCGAGATGGCTTTCCTGAAAAACATTGAATTCAAGTATTAGTGTGATCCATCATATCAAATCTCTTGACCTGTAATCAGTGAATGAAGGGATTCATTGACGAGTACCATCTTTAAATCGGTGACATGAAAGGACTCGGGTGATTGAGGAAAAGAGACCGTGTTTCTTTTAGAGAGGACTGCATGAAGCTACTTCAGTACACTGCCCAGTAGCCCCAATACTCTGGAGAGATGTGGAGAGAAAGAAAGAGAGGGGGACGGAGGGAGAGAGAGAAAAGGTCTGTTCTCTCAGTCAGGGGTAGATGAGTCAGCAGTGTTGAGAGCTGCTCCTGGCGCCCCTTTCCCTCATATAACTCCTACAACCTCCTCAAAGCCTCCCCCTACAACAACCCACAACCTCCTCAAACCTCCCCACAACCTCCGTATAACCAACTTTGAGAGTTTAACCTCTGCTATCTGCTCACAGCAACATTTGTATGCATATGCAATACAGCACTATAATATTGAGTATGTTCAGTATATGTTACAATATATATAACATTCAAGATCATCCTACAGAGTAGCTGTTCTAGATTCCAATCTCCAGCCAGCCCGCTGTAACTGTAACAATCTAGCTGGGTTAAATAACAGGAACTACCCTGCTCCACCTCACCTCTCTCTCATCTGTCCTATGCGTATGCAACACACAGGGCGTGAGTGAGCCCTGCTGCGTGCGTGCGTGTGTGGTTTTGCTTTTTGTGAGGACAAGGATAGTAAACAAGAATTATCCACCGTGACAAAAACAGTCTGCTTACAGGGCTGTGTACAACACGAGCCCTGCACACCACACACACACACACACACCACACACCCACACCACACACACACACACACACACACACACACACCACACCACACACACACACCACCACACACACACCACACACCACACACACACACACACACACACACACACACCACACACACACACAACACACACACATAAAAAGAATAGATGTACGTGGTGACAACACGCGACTGAATGCATGCACTGAGGCAGCACACAACACACACACACACACACAACACACCACACACACACCAGCACACACCAAACACACCACATTGACCAGACCACTCAGAAGAGACATAATGCACCTAAAAATTCTACCACATTAGCGGATACCAGTGATAACATAACACACACACACACACGCACACCTACTGTCCAAAACACACTTAACCCCTTTCTTATCGGATACCAGCGATAGAGAACACACACACAACTGCCCACACCGCTCAACAGTGTGTTTAGTGACTAGATTAAACTAACCTGATTATAGCCGGGACCTTGATCTGACAGGATAGACAGTCTGAGTAGACTGACAGAGTAGAGATACGATGTGTGTGTGAGGGAGTGGGATAAAGAGAGCGAGTGTGTATGACGCGAGAGTGATAGACGGGGAGAGTAGGCCTGTTTTCATTCACTACTCATCAACACCTGATGCCCAGCAATCAGAGAGTAGCTCTGTACTGTAGTGTGTTGAACCACACACACACACACGCACACACACACACACAACACCACACCACACACATCACACACACACACCACCACACACCACACAACACAACACACAACCACACCACACCACACACACACACACACACAGAGACACACAGACAGAGACAGACAGACCACCATTGCATTTCAACTGCATGCTTAGTAATCTACTAAGTACATAGCAGGATCAAGGTATTACAGCTTGATTTGATGACTTTGGTGTTAGACTGGATGGATATACAGTAATGGGGTCTCTACAGAGGAATGAGTCGGCTCAGGCACCTAACAGTCGACAGGGTAACAGATTAGAATATTCACTCCATGGTTGGGGTTCATTCAGTTCACTTTTCGGTTCAGTAAATCCAGGAAGTGAATTGAAATGAAACTAATCCCTTAAAAAAAATCCCCATTGAAAACACTGGGCAAAATTGAATTGAAAAGTGAATTGATCCCAACTGGTGATTGACACTCCCCTGATCCCAACTGGTGATTGACACTCCCCTGATATAGAAGTTAGTGGTCGCTGGTGTATCACATAAACCAAAGAAAGTTCGGGAGAAATCTGATACTCACACAACTGACTGATTAACTGAGCAACTACTGAAAAAAGCAGACTGTGCCTCTGCCTCCTTCCTATGCCTCCCACTCTCCATCTCTATCCCTCCGCTTTCCCTCTTCCCTCTCTCTCTCTCTCTCCTCGTCTATTATTTATTCTTCCCTCCCATGCCTCCAACGCTCTCTCTCTCTCTCTCTCTCTCTCCATCCACCTCCTCTTCTTATCTCCTCATTCTCTCCTTTGTCCTCCGTGCCTACTCCTCTTCTTTCTCCTCCTCCTCCTCCTCTTCTTCCTCCTCTTCCTTCTATAAGTCGTGGCAGCAGTGCAAGGCTGACATGGTTGCTATAGTAACCACCCAGTATGCACCAGTTGTCTCTGTGTAAAGATGTAATTATAGAGTAGAGACTTAGTGTCAGCATCATGGTCTGCACACACAGACACACACATACACACACACACACACACACACACGCGCGCAAACACACACATACACAGACACATGCACACACACCTGTATCCTCTGACTGTCAGGCTGCTACACAGGCGGGACCAACCCCCGACTACACACCATTACAGTAAAGATGAGGTCACCCTACTGTACCCACTCAATGCCTCTACCAAGAGAGCATCTCATATAAAAGCAACTCCAATTCAGTGCCTATTGTAACTGTTTAACAACATTATATACAGTTGAAGTCGGAAGTTTACATACACTTAGGTTGGAGTCATTKAATCTAGTTTTTCAACCACTCCACAAATTTCTTGTTAACAACATGTAGTTTTAGCAAGTCGMTTAGGAGATCTACTTTGTGCATGACACAAGTCATTTTTCCAGCAATTGTTTACAGACAGATTATTTCACTTATAATTCACTGTATCACAATTCCAGTGGGTCAGAAGTTTACATAAACTAAATTGAATGTGCRTTTAAATAGCTTGGAAAATTKCAGAKAATGATGTCATGGCTTTAGAAGCTTCTGATAGGCTAATTGACATCATTGGAGTCAATTGGAGGTGTACCTGTGGATGTATTTCAAGGCCTACCTTCAAACAAAGAGAGAGAGAGAGAGAGAGAGAGAGAGAGAGAGAGAAGAGAGAGAGAGAGAGAGAGAGAAGAGAGAGAGAGGAAGGGAAAAGAGAAGGAATCAGTGGGTGGTTTGGCTCTGCACCCCAACCTCCAACAGAATCCCAGCGCTCGGGCTCAAGCTTCTCTCTTCTCCATCCTTCTGTCCGTTCAGCCTCTTTCACGCTAGGAAGAAAAGAAGCAGCACATTCTCCAAAAATCCTACTCTGCAACCCCCTCTCCTCTCAAAGAGGCGGCAGGTCCAAAGACAGCTTTAATGACATATCTCTCCTTGTCTCTCTCTCTCTGTCATGTGTGTGTGTGTGTCTGCACGGGCATCATTCCAGAATTGTGGGCGGATGTGCCCACTCGCGGCAGAGGATCCTCCCTCCCTCTATTTCTCTCTCTTCTCTCTCCTCGTTTCTTCTCTCA
>NC_036864.1:4846272-4859683 GCF_002910315.2 Salvelinus sp. IW2-2015
CAGTGCCTTTTGCTTGACATCATTGGAAAATCAAAAGAAATCAGCAAACCTCAGAAAAAACATTGTAGACCTCCATAAGTCTGGTTCATCCTCGGGAGCAATTTCCAAACGCCTGAAGGTACCACGTTCATCTGTACAAACAATAGTACGCCAGTATAACACCATGGGACCACGCAGCTGTCATACCGCTCAGGAAGGAGACGCGTTCTGTCTCCTAGAGATGAACGTACTTTGGTGCGAAAAGTGCAAATCTATCCCAGAACAACAGCAAAGGACCTTGTGAAGATGCTGAGGGAAACAGCTACAAAAGTATCTATATCCACAGTAAAACGAGTCCTATACGACATAACCTGAAAGGCCGCTCAGCAAGGAAGAAGCCACTGCTCCAAAACCGCTATAAAAAGCCAGACTACGGTTTGCAACTGCACATGGGGACAAAGATTGTACTTTTTGGAAATGTCCTCTGGTCTGATGAAACAAAAATAGAACTGTTTGACCATAATGACCATCGTTATGTTTGAGGAAAAAGGGGGAGGCTTGCAAGCCGAAGAACACCATCCCAACCGTGAAGCACGGTGGTGGCAGCATCATGTTGTGGGGGTGCTTTGCTGCAGGAGTGACTGTGCACTTCACAAAATAGATTTACATTTACATTTAAGTCATTTAGCAGACGCTCTTATCCAGAGCGACTTACAAATTGGAAAGTTCATACATATTCATCCTGGCCCCCGTGGGAATTGAACCCACAACCCTGGCGTTGCAAGCGCCATGCTCTACCAACTGAGCCACACGGGACCGTGTGAGATGGCATCATGAGTCACAAAAATGATGTGGATATATTGAAGCAACATCTCAAGACGTCAGTCAGGAAGTTAAAGCTTGGTCGCAAATGGGTCGCAAATGGGTCTTCCAAATGGACAGGACCCCAAGCATACTTCCAAAGTTGTGGCAAAATGGCTTAAGGACAGCAAAGTCAAGGTATTGGAGTGGCCATCACAAAGCCCTGACGTCAAACCTGACTGGAACTCATCAGGCGGATGTCTCTGGAATACACACAGACCCCATACAAATACACACATAGACACACATACCCTAGCCAGTGGTGTTGAACGCTCTCCTCGGCACCCCCAGGCACCCCCAGGCGTTTCACAATGTTGTTGTAGCCCTAAACATCTCACCTGATTCAAGTAGTCCAGGGCTTGATAATTAGTTGAATCAGGTGTGCTATCTCTGGAATAATTCAAGTCCACGGAACGGCAGGGTGTCCCGGAGGAGAGGTTTGAAAAGCCCTGCCCTAGGCGGCCGCTCACGTCTTCTCCCGCCTTTCTCTCGTTCTCCCTCTCTTTCACACGGGGCCGTGACACCTCAATAATTACCCAGTCTGCGTGTGAGCGCGTGTCACTGTGTGAGCAGGTGTGCGTAGACGTACGTATGCGCGTGTGTGTGTCTGCGTGTACTGTGGGGGGGGGGAAGTACCTGAAGCATACTGTTCTCCACGTGCTCGACCTCTCATCAGCTCAGAATAGACCGGCCCGCAGAAGAAAAGGACTGAACTATCATATCAKAATATAATAGCCGCAATTACCTCTTTCATTCAAAGTCACTTGTGTCAAAGGTGCAATCTGTAGWTTTATTTCTGGTACAAAACATTGACCCAGGTGGGACTGAAGGGAAAACTCTGCAGGGTTAACTGACGCTGGAATAATGTTGAAATAATGTTGAAATAGGGTTAGCGTAAGGTTTTAAAAAGGGTTGGCAATAATAATGTTCAAACAGGGTTAGAATGAGGTTGTAACGACACTGTATCACTGTTGACACGAGCSTTAGATTGCATTCGTGTCGTAATAGGGTTAGGCAAAGGTTAGAAWAAGGTTAGAGTTGAGTAGGAGTCGCGTTGGAACAGGAGTAGACGGAGGTTAGGCTTGCTGCTTGAAGGAGGGGCGTCTCCTGGCTTCTGTCTCACTCTCATCTCCTCACTGGTTAATAGAATCAATGATTTACTAAATGAGGCTCTGCTATCCAGAMAAATCACACACAAGGCCACAGCTGGAGAGCAAGGGACGTTCTAGAATGACTGAGATCTCCAAACAACTGTTCTGTGTATTGTGTGCGTGTGTGTGCGTGTGCGTGTGTGTGTGTGTGCTCTGAAAAAATTCACAGAGTGAAGCTTACATGTGTCAATGCTACTGCAATTAACTCCCACACCTGTCTGGATGTTAGAACCACAGCCAGGCATTTTATTCAGCTTTTTGTGTGTGTGTGTGTGTATATGTGTGTGTGTGTGTGTGTGCGCCTTTTTTATATGACTGGTAGGATTACAGAACACTGCTAGTCCCTCAGCACTCAGAGAGATGACTCTCGATTCAGAGCTAATGCCTCGCTTGCTAGCAGACACACACACACACACACACGCTCTGCTCCACACGTTAGTTTGTGGATAAACCTGACACACTGGCACCTCATGCACTAGGAGAGGATTGGAGGTGTGTATCGCCTCCTTTCCTCTCTCTGTCTCCCTTCTCCCCTCCCTCTCTTTCTCTCTCTCTCCCTCCTTTCTCTCTCTCTCCCTCTCCCTCTCCTTCCTCTCTTTCCTCTCCCTCCTCTTTCCTCTCTCTCTTTCTTCTCTCTCTCCCTCTTCTTTCTCTCTCCTCTCCCTCTCGTTCTCTCTCTTCCCTCTC
This sequence comes from Salvelinus sp. IW2-2015, assembly GCF_002910315.2. Classification (NCBI taxonomy): domain Eukaryota; kingdom Metazoa; phylum Chordata; class Actinopteri; order Salmoniformes; family Salmonidae; genus Salvelinus; species Salvelinus sp. IW2-2015. Next base: position 4,848,951 of record NC_036864.1, read on the forward strand.
TTCTCTCTCTCTCTCTTTCTTCTCCCCTCCCTCCTTTCTCTCTCCTCTCCCTCTCTTTCTCTCTCCCTCCCTCTCTTTCTCTCTCCTCTCCTCAGCCAGACATGTGTCACAGTGATGGAGTCAGTCTCAGCTCAGTGGGGCTGTCTGTGCACTGCCAGATGGACTGACAGCACAGAGAGAGAAGGGGGGGGGTGTATTTGTCTAGGCAGAGAGCTCTGACAGAAAAACAGCAGGTTTAACAGGACACACCAAACCTGTTCCTGCCCAGCCATCCACTCTGGGGCCTAGTGAATCCTGCTGAAGCTTGGAGCTGTAGTAGGGCCCTGTCTGGGCTGGTCTGTCTGGTGCTGGGTGATGTGAGAGGGGGGGGAGCAGGCAGCAGGAAAAAGCCTCTTACAGCCAGACAAACACCAAATAAGGAGAGACTGACTCCACGCAGCCTGAACATCCAATCCCCTTAATGCCTCATCACACTGCATATGGGATGAAAACACCAGTCGCCAGCCCCAACCTCAGCTCTGCTCTGGAAAACACCAGGAGACAGAGAGACCTTTTAAAGAATAATCTGTCCTCTACTCCTAAAACAGACATCCCCCCATCCCTCTCTTACACCACACAGATTAAGACTGACGGTTACCTACGCACGTATTATCAGACACTTTTTGTGTCTGGCCTGCCCACAGACCTGCTCCCATCAAATAAAACACTGGCATGCACCACACAACCTCTCCTCCACACACACAATCTTAGTGTCGGACAACCAGAACAGGGTATTACAACCCACAATGAGAAGAAAGAGAGGAGGATGTACCACACTACTAACGTCCTGGTGTGTGTGTGTGTGTGTGTGTGTGTGTGTGTTGTGTGTGTGTGTGTGTGTGTGTGTGTGTGTGTGTGTGTGTGTGTGTGTGTTGGTGTGTGTTGTGGGTGTGTGTTGTGTGTGTGTGTGTGTGTGTGGTGCGTGTGTGTGTACTGCGTACGCGAGTTTCTGCGAGTGTGTATGCATTCGAGCGATTCGCAGACTCACGATTAAAACCCTACACACACACACACACACACACAACACACACAGAACACCCAACATCTCACACACGCAGCTCAAACACACACCGCTCCAATGCCTTTCAGCACATTCACAGCTGCCAAAACTCCAGAAACTCAGCAGCTTATTCCACCTCCTCGCACCAAACCACCTCACAGAGAATGATCGACTCTCCTCTCCCAGTAATCACAATGCACAGAGAATGATCGACTCCTCCTCCTCTCAGTAATCACAACTCACAGAGAATGATCGACTCCTCCTCTCCCTCAGTAATCACAACTCACAGAGAAGATCGACTCTCCTCTCCCTCATAATCACACTCACAGAGAATGATCGACTCCTCCTCTCCTCAGTAATCACAACTCACAGAGAAAGATCGACTCCTCTCTTCCTCAGTAATCACAACTCACAGAGAATGATCAACTCCCTCTCCTCAGTAATCACAACTCACAGAGAATGATCGACTCCTCCTCTCCCTCAGTAATCACAACTCACAGACAATGATCAACTCCTCCTCCTCCCCAGTAATCACAACTCACAGAGAATGATAACTCCTCCTCTCCCTCAGTAATCACAGGTTAATATGAAGGGGTCACCGCCTGGGCCCTGATCTGTTTTTCATTTTGTCATCCGTCTGGTTGCTCCCTAGGCCCGCTGCCTGCTTTCAAATACACGAAGAGACACTGAACAAAGGGACAGAAGGACAGAGAAGAGAGAGAGAGAGAGGAGAGAGAGAAGAGAGAGAGAGAGAGAGAAGAGAGAGAGAGAGAGAGAAGAAGAGAGAGAGACGAGAGAGAAGAGAGGAGAGAGAGAGAGATGCGAAGAGCGAGAGAGAGAGGAGAGACAGAGAGAGAGAGGACATGAGAGAGAGAGAGACAACGAGAGAGAGAGATGAGAGAGAGAGGAGAGAGGAGGGATGGAGAGAGCGCGAAGGGGGGGGCAGTCAATGATCTCAGTGTGTTATCATTATGTATTTCATCTGTATAAAACGATGGCGTCAGCGGCACCTTGTCTTCTGCTGCACATGATAAGTTAGGTGAGACAACGGAGGGGGATGTACTTCCTCCCTGCTGGTAGCAGCCCTCATCTCAAAAGCAGAGAGAGAGCATGAGAGAGGAGAGGAGTAGGGAGAGGTCGTAAGGCTCAAAGTCAGCCTTGAATAATGACAACAAATTCTGTCTTGTATTTCCCATACACAACCACTACCAGGCCCAGGCTCTTCCTCCAGGACATCCAACCACTACCAGTCCCCAGGCTCTTCCCAAGGACATCCAACACTACCGAGGCCCAGGCTTCTTCCCAAGGACATCCAACCACTACCAGTCCCAGGTCTCTTCCCAAGGACATTTAAAAATCTTATTTTAAGGGAAAACAGACTGAGACCTGGATCTCTTTTAACGGCTTGTGCCCTGTGTAAACATGTTGACATGTACAGTTTTAGACATAGAGACAAGAACATTTCAAAACATACACAATTCACGAGAAACAATCACAGACAACACATGAATTTAGATCCTCATAAGCATTTTAAAATATGGGCAAGGGACACCAGAGGTCTAACTTAAGTTGGATCTGCAGTTTTGTTCAATGAATAAGTGCAAAGGAACTGAAGCAGTCCTACCCAACTCTGTGGAGACCGCAGTAAAGTCCTAATGAATCCCACATCTAAATCTGGTTTTAAAATTATACCATTTTGTGGAAATTAATGATGATATAATGGACGTAGTTTTAAAAGAAGTGCTTTATAAATAAACAAGAGAGCATGTTGCTCTCGGCCTCACAGATGAGAGCCCAACCACATGTTGATTATAGGAACAGTGATGAGTTCTGTAACTATCACCCGCTGAATAACCTGAGTGACAATGGAAAAGTAGCAATCCAGTGGTTTAATGTGTTTGCCGATGCTGCATATAGATAATATCACCATACAATCTAAAACGGACATAAAAAGTAGCCTGCAACAATTTATTTTCCTATTTACAGAGGACGAGCAATCCCCTGTTTCTGTAAAGGAACCTATCTTGAATTTGAGCTTTTTCCCATTCAGTAGACATTTTTTTTAAAAGAAGCCTATATCTAACCATAACCCTAAGTATTTATAATCAAGACCTTTATTGATTTGAGTACCATCCAGCAGTATTACAAACGTGTTTTCTAACTGGAGTTTAGGACCTAGAAAAAACATGAGCATGTGTTTTCTTAGCTTTAAAAACAAAGTTCTAAGCTGTAAAAGAGACCCTGCGTTATCTGAAAATCAGACTCCAACTGCATTAAGCTTGCGTCCGCTGTTGGAGCAATAGAGTACATCACTGGTGTCACTGCATATAAATGGAATTTACAATATCTGACATCATCACCAATGTGTGTTTATATAAAGTGTAGAACAATAGGGCCATTATTCGACCCTAGGAGGACCCCTTAAGTAACTGTAAGAGGGGTCAGAGACTTGACCCATCGACGCATACGGCTTGAGTTTTATCTTTAAGGATAGTCATAAAACCATCGCAGGCATCATGCCCGCAGTCCTATAGATGACAACTTACTCAACAGGATACTAATGGTCTACAGTGTCAAAAACTTCTTGACAAATCTACAAAACACGCAGCCAGTGCGTTCTATCGTTAAGGCAATTTTGCAATAGCATTTAGCAACAATGCATATGTGCCGATGTTGGTAAATTGTGTGTTAGATCTGAAAACAGATGATGTGGTACTTAAGAATTGTTAGCAGAAGAAAAGATTGTAACTGTTGTTGACTATAATTCTAAAAATCTTCTACCAGACAAGGGAGCTAGAAATGGGTCGATAGTTATTCCAAATCACTACCGTCACCATCCCTTATTAATGGCAGAACAAAAGCTGCTCTTCCACAGCCTTAGGGATATTAGTCCTGTGCTTAATGTTAGATTAAAATTGTGTGTTACTTGAACCAGCAACCAATAGTGCCAGCACCACTTAAGTAATGTACGGGTCTAATTGTTCAGCGGCCTAAAGATTCTTATAGTATCAAAGGGCACACAGGGAAATGAACCTCTGCTTCAGTTATTTTTCTGAAATAAAAACAGGGTTACCATTTTTCAGAGAGTACCGGTTGAAAGCAAGACCGAAAAATCAACTAAACTGGCCAGTACCAACAAAGTCGCCATTTCCTTTCAAAGAAAAACGCGCCAGAGTGAAATGCTTATTAAAAGCACACAAGAAAATATTTTCTTTCAGTTAGAATACAGAAGTCTGAGGTAATTTTGCTTAGGAAAGAGGAAACAGCAGATTCCCCCGTTCAGTGATTAACGGTTTTCCCAGAATTTGCAGGAATCTCCTGCAGAATCTGTCATAGCATTAAGGAAGTAATTTGATTTGCCTTTTTGACAGCTGCAGTACATTTATTTCCAACGTTGCCTAAAATAACGCCATCAGGCTGGAGTACTGTTATTCCCTCGCCAGGCCCAGCCCGATTCTTTGCAGGAAAAGACCTGACAATTCAGGAGAGACCAAAGAACTGGTTCGGTCTTCTTACTCTGTGATTCTTAAGCGGGGCTTGTTATCAACATGAAGTAACAATAAGAAGAGACAAAAATAGCAGGGCTTAAAACCGGTCAGGAAACAGCAAGTTGGATAAAACTCAAGTGTTATCAAGTCAAGGTAAAAGCTTGCTTGTGAGAAAATGTTCTATAATTTCTCTTAGAGTTTACAGGATCAGAGTGTTTCAGGCTGGTATCTCTAAATACCAGCAATAGGGCAGTGGTCACTGATATCATTTTGCAAAACTCCACTGGCTGTGTATTTATGGGCGTATTGTTAGAAATAATGGTCATAGTAATGATATTTACTGGTTCTTAAAGTTGGGACGGGTTTGTTTAGTTATCAGCTGGTTAGATTTAGCTAGTACAAAGCCTTTTATTATGGATATGGTGAGAGCCAATTCCAGGTTTAAATCTCCAAAATCAGTAATTCAGAGTTGCATAATTTAGAACAGTATATCAGATAATTTGATAGAAGTACAAGGAGGGCTGAGGGGGCGATTATCCCTGCATGAGTTAAATGAGCATATTACCAAACGACACGTTTAAAACTAGACATGTCATATTGCTTTGAGACAGAGGTTGATAAGGAACAGAGACCATTTAAGGCAGCATTTAACATAAATCGCAATACCACACACTTCTACAACTCCGTATCAAGTTCTGATATAATATTGTATCAATCAACTTGACGATCTGAATCTGGCCCAGAATCACACAGCCACGACTTCAGATGACAATCAGAACGTCAACATTTGACTTGTGAGACCAAAATTTCAATAAAGTCCAACTTTTGATCAGGCTTCTAGCATTCAAATGAATTATTCCAATACCATTGCTACGGGAATTCATATTCAGATGGAGTATCCAAGGTACACCTGAAGCTGCACTGGATGAGCAATAAACCATTTTCGAGCTATTGACAGAGCTCAATTTTATGGGGACAAGAATTACTACTAACAGATACCTCTCTGCATGTGAGTAGTATTCGCAATACGGTGATTGGACAATAATCTAGGAATTGCAGAGAAAGGTTGTTAACTGTAGTTTGTTCCATATTGCAATTGAGGAACTAATTAATGAAACTGGAGAGGAGCATTGAACATAGTCTGATAGGGGAGCGTACATCCCAAAAGTCAACCCCCGAGAAACACAACCGTCAGGTATCAAGGCTCTACATGAGGCAAGAGTAAAGAGACATGTGTGGAGAGGATGCTGGAGCCATACCTGTTAAGATTGTAAATTGTCCCGAAGAAATAGACCTGGTCGTCTGTAAAAGCTGCAAGTTATCCACAAAAGGAATTCCCATCGTGCAGCAGTATCCCTTAAGCCAGGTGTTGTAATTGCGAATACGACTAAAAACCATATCCTGGTAGCGTGGGGATGGAAATGGACCGGAAACAACATCAGCTTCCCAGATTCCAGCAGCGATTTATCATGTTTTAAAATCGTCTCTAATTTCTCTGATTGCTGAGTTTAATGTCATTTGACCCACATGGACAATGACAGTTGAAGCGGCGAGTTTGCTTGCTAATAAGTAGCGGTAAGCATGGAATCTAGGTCAGAGATCCTAGCGCCAGGGTAGCAGAAGGTCTCAGCTTTCCGGATTGAAACGTTCGGACCATGGATGAACCCACCACGAGACCGGAAGGACTACAGATGGTTTATTGGGTAAATGACGGGCCTCTCCGGGTGATCTGCCTCCTAGCAGGTTGAGGGGGGCTTAGCAGCTGAGACTGACGACCTAGTGGCAGGCAAGTGAGCGCAGTGAGTGTGCTTGGGCACTTCCACCTGAGAGTGAGATGGCAGCAGTAGAGATGAAGCGGAGGGACCCTGTACAGTATGATTGGAATGCACTTCCAGGTCTTCCAGGACCTTGAGTCTCCTCCCCAATTGTAGCACCTCCGAAACATTTGATGGATTCTCGTTTCCTGGAGTGCTTTCCTCCCCGGACAGCAATCCAGGCATCCTGAGGCGGAGTAGAAGGGGAACAGACCAGGCCTTCGGTTTAGCTCCTGTCTGGGCCATGGCTCATTTAAGGAACAGAATGGAGTTTCTCAGTTACAGGTCCCCAGAAGTGGAGGTGCCGAGCCCAGGGAAGGTGACGTCGTCGATTTTGGAGGTGGTTGTTATAACCATGGAGTCAGGAGGTCTTCGTCCTCCTTTGATCTGGCGCAAGACAGATACTCTCCCCTCCAGCTCAGCGACTCTCTGGCTCAGGTACTGGCAGGTGGTACATCCAGGGGTGAGCGAAGCATGAGAGACAGGTGGGTTGGGCCCGGAGGCTAGCAGTTAGCAGTTTGTTTTTAGCCTAAAGCCAGCTTTTTGCCGAACTTTCCAGAGAGAAAAAACACCGCGTGGAGCGAGATTCCGGACAAGAGAGAGTGGTCCTAGCTGGTAAAAGTTAACCCGCCGATGCGGGATCCATGCAAAACACGTTCGGTATTTTGATTAACAAAGATTGGTTATGTTTTAGTTAAAATAACAAACCGAGTTTTTCCAGCATACAGTGTTCAGAAGCGCACTCTGATGACGTGTTGCTTCATACTCATCGCCAAACCCACTGGCTCCAGGTCATCTACAACATCCAACCACTACCAGGCCCAGGCTCTTCCAAGGACATCCAACCACTACCAGTCCCAGGCTCTTCCCAAGACATCAAACCACTACCAGCCCAGGCTCTTCCCAAGGACATCCAACCACTACCAGTCCCAGGCTCTTCCCAAGGACATCCAACCACTACAGGCCCAGGCTCTTCCCAAGGACATCAACACTACCAGGCCCAGTGCAAAGTTAAAGCTAGAATCATTAGTTGCTATATACATCTTTGGACTTATAAATCAATGATATATCACCATTATTCTTGAAGACTATAACCTATAAATGCCTCATGAGCTTAGTTCAACTGTCGTCCCCATTAGAAGCCAAAATATAAAGTTTGAAACAAACGTAAATGTAAACAAACATGTATAACCTCAAAACATGGTTAAAAACTACACATTTAAAATCATGGATGTCAGTCCTTGCATCCATAACGATGCCTATGAATTTGAAGGTGGTTACATTTCTCCAGCATCATCCTTCGTTTTTTTTAGCGACACAGGGGCGGGGAGAAGCTTTGTTATTGTTTCAGTTAAGGATAAGGTTTTGTCTCCTTAAAGTTGGTGGCAGCTCAGTTGACATACTGTATGAAGCTTTAGAGATACAGTAGCCCTAGTTTAGCCTGTAGGCTAATGTCCTCTCTCCTCCGTTCTCTCTCTCCTCCTTTTGAAAAAAAGGTAATCAAGGAGAGGGCGACGTGGACGAAATGCGCCTGTATGAAATGGGAAGCTCCTCTTCTCGCGCGTCATCAGGTAAATTATGTTTACAGGGGGGATCCAAAAGAAATGTGTAAAGTTATAAATAAATGAAGTTAGACATTTTAATAAATACAAGGATAAGTAGAATATGTAAATGTGCAGTGCTCCCCACCGACGCAACATCAGCAAGGGACACTAGGATACACTTGTGTCCTCGCAAAAGGAGCTATCAAGGAGGGAAGGGCCGTCTTCCGTTTGCTTCTAACGAATTGACACACTCCTCGACAACTCGGCCACTTACCAGTTTCCGGGGTCACGGAGGAGAGAGGACGGAGGAGAAAGGACGTTCTCTTGCCCAAACAAGAAAAGGCTATGACCAAGAGTTTGTCAGGAACAGAAAGCCAGTCATATGTATGTTGAACTGTTCATCGGGTTTCAGGATGAGAAAATGTGTCATCTGAACAATTCTACAATTTAGGACTCTGATCGGCTGTTCAAAAAAGCACAAGTCTCTTTCTGAGGTCAAGTCCCAGGTTGAGCATCTCTACTCTCTCACTGTGATAAACTAATTAAATCCCTACAGGCCTCCTGGAGAGTTTTACGCCAATATTTGAGTCTGGGTTATGGATGTTGTGGCTTTTTCATGGCAAACAGATCTGACCCAATTCTGCGACGTAATAACAATAAATGGGAACTGTGCGCAAACAGATGTGGGCCGGTTTGGGCCGTAACAATTTTTCTGTCAGCGTCTGTCGTTCTGGTCTGTTCAATGGTTCTTCCTTCAGTTACTGCAGGCAGGAACTGCGATCAGGGAACCATATCCAGAAAGCGTCTCAGAGTAGGGGTGCTGATCTAGGATCTGTCCATATAAATCGCACTCATTATGATCTAAAAGGCTAACTGATCCTAGATCAGCACATCAGAATTGATGTTATTCCATCCTGTCCTGTTTCTCTCTTGTGGGTTGTTAATCTTCTCTGTTGTCGGAGATGAAGTACAAACGATTTTATCCCACATGAGAGAGAGAGCTTTGAACGTCCTCCTCTGGGAGATAGGCTACCCACATACAACACAGACAACCACACACACGCGAATGCATGCAAACGCACACTTGCGTACACACACACACACAGTGCGCAAACACACTTGCGAACGCTCATTCACTCACAGACCCACACACACTGCACTCATTTTCTATGGCGGATATCCAAAAGTTAAAGAGAGTCAGAGTCAAGTTGAAGAGTGTTGAGTGTGTGAAGAGAGTCAGTCAAGTTGAAGAGTGTTGAGTGTGTGAAAAGAGTCAGAGTCAGTTGAAGAGTGTGAGTGTGTGAAGAGAGTCAGAGTCATTGAAGAGTGTTGACTGGGTGAAGAGAGTCAGAGTCAAGTTGAAGAGTGTTGAGTGTGTGAAGAGAGTCAGAGTCAAGTTGAAGAGTGTTGAGTTGTGTGAAGAGAGTCAGAGTCAGTTGAAAGAGTGTTGAGTGTGTGAAGAGAGTCAGAGTCAGTTGAAGGGTTTGAGTGTGTGAAGAGAGTCAGAGTCAGTTGAAGAGTGTGGAGTGTGTGAAGGGAGTCAGGTCAAGTTGAAGAGTGTTGGTTGTGAAGAGAGTCAGAGTCAAGTTGAAAAGTGTTGAGTGTGGGTGAAGAGAGTCAGGTCAGTTGAAGTGTTGAGTGTGTGAAGAGAGTCAGAGTCAAGTTGAAGGGTGTTGAGTGTGTGAAGCGAGTCAGTCAGTGGAAGAGTGTTGAGTGTGTGAAGAGAGTCAGAGTCAAGTTGAAGAGTGTTGAGTGTGTGAAGAGAGTCAGAGTCAAGTTGAAAGGTGTTGGAGGTTGTGAAGAGAGTCAGAGTCAGTTGAAGAGTGTTGAGTGTGTGAAGGGTAATTGCACAGTATGTTCCCATAAAGGGACATGACACCAATAATCTATTAACTACCACACCACACACAGTGGTGTAAAGTACTTAATTAAGTAAAAAAATACTTTAAAGTACTACATAAGTCGTTTTGGGGGTATCTGTACTTTTATTATACTTTCACTACATTCCTAAGAAAAGAATAATGTATTTTTTACTCCATACATTTTCCCTGGACACCAAAAGTACTCTTTACATTTTTGAATGCTTAGCAGGGACAGAACATGGTCCAATTCACGCACGTATAAACAGAACCTCCCTGGTCATCCCTACTGCTCTGATCTGGCGGACTCATTAAACACACATTCTTTGTTTGTAAAGGATGTCTGAGTGTTTGTAGTTGCCCCTGGCTATCCGTAAATAAATGAAAAGCAAGAAATGGTGCCATCAGTTTGCTTAATATAAGGAATGTTTTATTATGTATACTTTTACTTAAGTAATATTTTAGCAATTACATTTACTTGTGATACTTAAGTATATTTAAACCAAATACTTTTTGACTTTTACTCATGTAGTATTTTACTGGGTGACTTTCACTTTTACTTGAGTCATTTTTCTATTAAGGTATCTTTACTGTTTACTCAAGTTATGACAATTGGGTACTTTTTCGCACCACTGCACACACACACACACACATACTGTAACACACACACTGGGTGTCTGAGCGCTGTTTATTTATGCGTCGCAGACATAGAGTCTCAGAATAGATGAAAGGCCGAGAGCTTTCTGGGAACACAGTCCTGTGTGACCACTCACCCAGTAGGAGTCGGCTCAACGTGTGACACAACACACAAAGTACACTCTCTCTATTATCTGTCTGTCTATACTATATCTGTCTGCCTGTCTTGTCTCAATCAATCAATCAAAATGTATTTACTGACACTCACTCACACACACAGACACACTGCCTGATTACCACAATACACACACTCCAGCTTGGTCTGCCCCTGAGGCAGTGTCATTACAGATCTG